>NC_072836.1:4107500-4407500 GCF_027744805.1 Dunckerocampus dactyliophorus | reverse complement strand
CTTTTTTTTTTTTTTAGTTACAACACCCAAAATCTGATAACAAAGCCCAGTCATGCTCAAAAGCTCACTTGTAAACTTAAAAGCTTATCTGCTGAGACTACGATTACTGAGAACATGACGTTCCAACCGCTAAGGCCGAACACGATCCGTTCCAGGATGCAGGTTCACCTCCAGTTTGTTTGCGTTGCTCATAGGAAATCATCTGTTACAGGGTCAAACCGTTGCCATCATAAACCTTGTTGTGTCCAAACTTTTTCCAATGAGGGCCGCAGACCAAAAAACTTTTTTTTTTTTTAACTGAAGTCACTGAAGTCTATGCATATAATAGTAAATTTTAAAATATTTACTGATTAATGAGATTTTTTGGGGGGATAGTAAAGAAAAAAAATGATATATAAGTTGTTTTTTTTTTTAATGCTGCAGGCCTCAAATGTCCCCCCTGGCTGCACTTTGCACACCCCTACCTTATTGAAATGAATGATTATCTGAATGCTATACACGTACAGTACTGAGTTGTTCAAGCTACAATTTTAATACATTAACTGATAATCCCTGATTATGATTACCCTAATTAAGTTATTTGTTTATTTTTTATATTTAAATTAATTTATGGGACACATATATATTTATATTTAAATTAAATTAAATTGCATTTTATTTATAAATTCAATTTGATTTCTTCAAATTCAGGCTTTTTTGGCAGGTAACTTTGGTCTTGTAAGCTTTTAAATGTTTTTTACTTTTCAAGTGTGGCCCAAATCACACATCGCTGTGATGGATGCCATTTTTTCATTTCATAAAAAAAAAAAAAAAAAAAAAAAATCTGCAGACCAGTATAAAACAAGCTGTGGGCCTCGAATGTCCCGCAGGCTGCACTTTGGACACCCCTGCTGTGCAGGGAATTTTAAGTATCTTTATTGTGCTTTATTAGCAACGTTATCTTTTACACTTTGTTTTTTAGCCTTTTGTTTTCGTGGCTCAACCTCGTCTGTGATTACATTTCCATCCACGGAGGAGACGTTGGCAACTTTTCCCGACTTTTAAATGTTAACTCACCCCCCTTTTTTTCCTCATGTCCGCTGGACGGCTCCTGTCCCACTGGAGGAGAATAAATCTACATATAATAGCGATTGATTTCTTTCTTTCTTCTCTTTGGTGCATGTGTTTGTTCCATTTTCTGGTTGCGGTCAACATTGAGGACAAGAAACAAGTATCGTTTTTGGAGATGTGTGTCGTGTATCTGTGAGCTCAGCCTGAAAAAATGACTTTTTTCCACCCAGCTTCCAAAAAAGCCTTGCTAAGTGGCACTCGGACGAGGGTGTCAGAAAACACTATAAAAACCTGCACAAAAACCTCTTTATTTCAGTTTCTAGCTTTTTGGCGGGATATTTACAGTGGACTCCCGTGCAAACATTGAAAACAGGAAGCACACTCACTGCAAATAGCCTATCACAAAAACCAAAAAATGACGCCCACTTCCACTAAAATGTCCTGTCTGTGTGTGTCTCAGGGCTCCTGGACAACGAGGACGTCCGCGTGATGATGCAGGGCTCCAACATGGTCAAAGTTCGCTCCCCGAGGTGGCAGAAAAGCCGAAACCTGCGTCTGCTGGAGGACGGGCTCACCGTGTGGTGCGAGTCGTCCAAAAGTTCCCGCAAGGCCAAGGCCCGCCAGACGTGTAAGCAGACCGTGGACCCCGAGGGCTGGTCAGGAGGGCTAACAGTGGTTGGCTGTAGCGTCGTTGGAGAGGGAGGAAGTGCGGGAGGGAAAAGGAGAACGGAAAGTGCTCATGCATAAGAATAGCTGGACGACAATGAGAGGTGGAGGAAACCTAAGCGACATCAGATTAGGAGAAAGGGGCTTTGCCTGAAGGGAGCCAGTGAACTGACCCTCGGCCACTCATTCAGTGTAGCCGTCTGTCTAACCAGACCCAGTAGAACAGCTCTCATTATGACGCAGTGCAGAAACTACAACCACAATATTAAACACTAACATACACCAACATTTCTCAGACAGTGGCGATGAAAACTAAGCATTTTTGTATTTCATCAGGGAATAGAGTGGCTTCAGAGTCATTCGGCTGTTAGAGCACTTGAATATTTTGTGTTTGTACGCACTTGAGATCTCAACATGGAGCAAAAATCCTATCGCTTACATTTCGAGTAACCAACAACATTTGGCTGTGAGATACGACCTTAGTCAGAAGCAGTTTCGTGTGACCTTATTTCTGAAACCTGAACTTTAATTGTGCATATATAGCATTATAAACAATTGGGAGGTACATTGTGGTTGTTTACAACTATGCATTCTAGTCTGTGGCTCCTATAAAAGCTGCAAAAGCCGCAGCAGCCGCACAATCTTAACTTGTTAGGTGGGAGGTGAAGGCCGTCTTGATTGTGCCGCCAGAAATACTGTAGAGTGTTCAAGTTGCGCCACATACAGTATATACAATATGACAAGCAGGCAACAGCGCGGCCGCCTCTGCCAACATATTGGACAAACAGACGCAGGATGCCTGGTTAACACGCACTACATGGAGGGAAGAGTGCAGCGGGGCAGAAACAGGTCTTCCCCAAAGCGTTCCCACAATAATGGAAGCATACACCTTCCAAAAATTCCTTGCTAAGATGAAGAATTAAGATTCATGAAGCAACTAAAGGCCTTAAATGGCCACGTACAGGCATCCCAATACTTTCCTGTCTATTTTTTTTTAGTGCCTCACATCAGCTCGGTGTGATGTGAGTGATGTCCACATTTCAGCGCTCCGGTTCAATGTGACACCTCTGGAGTCAGACACACACACACGCGTACGCGCACACATGCGTGCCACTTTTGCCATGTCTCTGGCAAAAAGCACTGAAGACTGAATGCGGGGTTATTTTGAAAAGACTCCATAGCCTCAGGGGAGAGAATGAAGTTATTGTCAGCCCAGTGACAAGCTCATGTCAAACCCCACCACAGCCTTGCAGAAGCACTAAATGATCGTAAGTGTTGGGGCAGAGGTGGTATGAGGACTTAATTCTTCCCTTGAGCAAGACATTTTGGAGAATTGTATGCTTCCAACTTTGTGGGAACACCTTTAAGGATGGCCCAGTGCACAAAGCGATGTCCATCAAGGAGTTTGCTCTGGAAGAACACCAGCAGGTCCAACATCAGGGACCACAGACCATGCAATTGGACAAAAATCGACAAAATCTTGTAGCAAACAAACCCAGGAGATTTTATAGCTTCAATTTTTCACTTCCTGTAGGTGTCATGTCCTCCGTTCGACTTAATTCACCAATCTTGTCCTATTGTTGTACCTTCATTTGGACAATTTCCAGTTCAAATACAGCCTCTTTTCTCTCTCCGTCACCAGTTGCGGTGACAGAGGTGGAGTGCGTGCGTGAGGGCTGCCAGTCGGAGGCGCTGAGGCGTCTGTCCGGGTCGGTGCCGGAAAACCGCTGCTTCACGGTGGTCTTCCGGGGGGCCAGGAAGAGTCTGGACCTGCTGTGCCCGTGCGAGGATGAAGCGCAGCGGTGGGTGCGAGGGCTGCGCACCTTGAAGGAGCGAGTGGCCAACATGACTCAGAAGGAGAAGCTGGACCAATATCCTGCACGGTGTGATAATAATAGTGTGGCTGCGATAGCATCGCTATGGCGACGTCAACAGCACGGCAAACATGGTGGATAAAGTCCCGTCTTAGTGTCATAAATAATTATAGTCTCTCATTAGAGACCTATGTCGCTAAGGACCAGTCTTGAATTTTGTGTAGTCATACTGTATTTGGTGCTCATAAACAGACTCTAGGGACACATATTACTGTTAGCACATCATTAAAAAAATCACTTTTGCACAATAGGGGAGCTTTCAAGCTTGAGGGGAACAGGAAAGGTAAGCAAAGACCCCACTGAAGGTCAAACAAAAAGAAGAGGCTAAATTGTCCCCTCTTTTGTCAGACGTAGACATCTTCCACAGTGATGTTCTTCCTTAATCCTCCACACTTGGATCCGCGGATACCTGCGGCGAGCGGATCAGAACCAGGACGGCAAGATGAGCTACGACGAAGTCAAGCGTCTGCTGCAGATGATCAACATCGACCTGAGTGAGCAGTACGCTCGCTCTCTGTTCAAGGTGAGCTGGCATTCATCTGCTCAACCAGCAGCCTGTTTGCCTCCCAACAACCAATCACGAGCTGGTTATTTGTCTTTATTTTGTTTGATGGGGGGGGGCATCCTGCACTGTCCCTCTGCTCTTTAATGCAGCTGTTGGTGTTCCTGATGGAATGTGCACTAGAGCCTCTCCTGAGAGAGAGATGTACACACGCACAGCTGGGGTGAATTCTTGCAGTGATGCTTTCTCCGCAGGGAATCTGGAGCACTCCCTCACATATTTGCGCCCTACCTTGTCTGGTGTGCAAGTGTTGACTTTGGCTTTCTTCCAATCTTCTCTCTGTTTCTTTCTCCCAGAGGTGTGACCGATCCGGGGACAGCCGCCTCGACCACAACGAGATAGAGGAGTTCTGCAGGGAGCTGCTGCGCCGGCCCGAGCTGGACGCCGTCTTCCGCCACTACTCCAGCAACGGCTGCGTGCTCTCCACCGCCGAGCTGCGTGACTTCCTGGGCGACCAGGGCGAGGACGCGTCCTTGTCCCACGCTCAGAGTCTCATTCTCACCTACGAGCTCAATGACTGGGGTGGGTCTACCAAGCACTCTCATGGGAAGACCCTACCACATTTTGCACTTTGTTTAACACCCTCTTCATGGCGTAACGAAATCTTATGTGATCTTATTACCTACCACTCATTAATCCACCTTCCCAGCAAAGCGACGCTGATCACATGGCCGAACATCGTCAGCGAGGCATAGCATCAAGCAGCCTATCATGCACTGTCATCACTAAAGAAGCTTATTTAAACGACAGCGACATCAAAGTGCGACTATCCACACATCAAGTCATGTGACGTAAAGCCAGTCAAGCAAGCGTGACTTTCGCTGCCTTTCATCTTTATGTTAGATCACATGACGGCAGCATGTGATGCATCACGGAGTGATGCAAACTGTATCGGCCCGTTGTGGTGAAGAGGGAGCTGAGCCAAAAGGCAAACCTCTCAGTTTGCCGGTCGATCTACTGTACGTTCCTGCCCTCGCCTGTGGTCATGAGCTTTGGGTAGTGACCGAAAGGACAAGATCGCGGGTGCAAGCAGACAAAATGAGTTTTGTCCATAGGGTGGCTGGACTCTCCCTTAAACCTAGCTCACAACCGGACATACGTAAAAAAATTTTGACCATGCGATTTTTGGCGTTCCTCAAATCACTGTTTTTGTTGTTGTTGTTTGTGGAGAAGTTGTGGTGACCATGAAGGAGTAAGATCTTGACACACATGGACGACGTACGAAATATATGAATGTGCGCTGTAATTACGTATGTGAGGTGCACGTGTAGCGCCCGAAAATGACATTTTGCCCAAACCGAGCAAAACGTACGAAAGACACACGCTGGCCATATGGACGACACAAAAGGACGTCTACATGATCTACAGCGGTGAGACGCTGTCGCCCTCTTTATGGCGACAGCGTCTCATCGCTGTAGATCATGTTGTGTTGCAAACAGTCCCTTTTAAGTCTAAGGTATTTGAGACGTTTCAGTTGAAAAATTTCCACAGTTTGGGTCACAAGCTTGTCATTGAGGGGTGATGGTGGGTCCTGCAGCTGAGAACCACTGACCTAAATGAAGACCTACATGAAGACAACAACAACAGCTGTGATCATGTTCACTCTATTGAAATAGTGAAGCTGCAAGTAGCAGTATCCCTTGGCAACGTTGTTTAGTTTGCCCGACCATCACCTTCCTCGTCTGACTTCTCGCTAGTTATGAACCTGGTCACGTCCCTTTGCCTACTGGCTGCCACCAGGAGGGCGTCTATCTAACATCTCTGCACAGCATGAAGTTGCTTGTTGTTGTTGCAGCTCAGAGGAACCAGTTCATGACCCAGAATGGCTTCACCATGTACATGCTCTCGGGGGAGAATGACGTCTTCAACCCCGACCACGCCAGAGTCTACCAGGACATGAGGCGCCCCCTGGCGCACTACTTCATCTCTTCCTCCCACAACACCTACCTCACCAAAGACCAAGTCACCAGCGCCAGCAGCACAGAGCCCTACATCCGGTAGTATTATCAGCACAATCTTAGGAATTACAAAATGATTTTGACTATAATATTGTTTGTGTGTCAGGGCTTTGAATCAAGGCTGTCGCTGCGTGGAGCTGGATTGCTGGGATGGCGACAAAGGCGAACCGGTCATATACCACGGCCACACGCTCACCTCCAAAGTGCCTTTCAAGGAGGTCATTGAGACCATCGCCCAGTACGCCTTCAAGGTGGGAGCGCCATTTTTAAACAGAGCTCCAGGCTTTGTTTTAAGATGTGTAGCGAATGCTGCACGTATCACGTATAAACAGGGCGGGCTCATCTAGCTCTGCATGCGTCAGAGGTGGTATCACGTTCATGAGGAAGGAGGTTTTTCCTTCATGATGTCATGAAAAGCCACAAAAGCGAGCATTGTGAGGGCCTCATCTCTCAAAACTATAGCAAAAGTGAGGGAGATGATACATTTTTATCATAACAGGCTGTAGGGACGCATATTACTTAGAACAGCATTAAAAAGTTATTTTGCATCATAGGAGACCTTTAAAAATGTAAATACGTAGCTTACCATAGCTTATATGTGGAACAGATGCATGGAAATCCATCTTGGAGAAGGTGCATAAAGCCACTGAGTAGAAACACCCTCAACCTTTGTCTGTGGCAGCTCCAAAGTACCTGAAAGGATGTACTTTCTCCATTGTTCTTCCCCACAGGCGTCCCCGTACCCTCTGATCCTGTCCTTGGAGAACCATTGTTCCGTTGAGCAGCAGGTGGTCATGGCCAAACACCTTCACAACATCCTGGGCAACAAACTGCTCACCAAGCCCCTCAGTGGCCAGACTCTCAAGGATCTGCCTTCTCCTGAGGTACCACACACACACACACACACACACACACACACACACACACAAAACGAGACATACTGTAAAGGACACACCCATAAAAGGCCTAAAGATGCCATTTTTTATACACAAAACTGTAATAATATGCAGTTACTAATACACTTAAAATTTATATTTTTCACATTAACCTACAGTATACGTTATTGTGCAATTACACATCACAACTTGTCAAAGCATCTTCATGCTGGAAAATATTGAGTGAACTGACTTGTGAGACAGTGCCCTCTGCTGGATTCATAGCTGCAGCACTCTGTTTTTCCTGCAGAAGGCGCCTTCCAAACCGCTTTCTATTTAAGTTACCATAAAATAAAATAAAAAAATTCAATTTAAAGCAGAGAAAAGAAATCTGTGGTACTTTGTCATCCCCTAATAATGCTCCCCTCTAGGATCTGAGGGGACGTATCCTGGTCAAAGGGAAGAAGCAGATCCCTCACCTG
This sequence comes from Dunckerocampus dactyliophorus, assembly GCF_027744805.1. Lineage (NCBI taxonomy): Eukaryota > Metazoa > Chordata > Actinopteri > Syngnathiformes > Syngnathidae > Dunckerocampus > Dunckerocampus dactyliophorus. The sequence goes on along the minus strand of NC_072836.1, from coordinate 4,400,033 downwards.
GGCCAGCTGGCCAAAAACGGCAGCTACGGCAGCTTCTCCTCCAGCTCTGAAGATGAACAAGCGAGCACCAACAAGAGCACGGCCAAGAAGGACCCGTCCAAGGTCAGTTCACAGGGACAGTCGCACTTTTTCATGATACAGTCGTCCCTCGCTTCATCACGGTTCGAACATCGCGCCCTCACTTTATCACGGTTTTCCAAAAATGTATTAATTATTAAATGATTGCTGTTTTGTGATTGAATATAGTCTATTATTAGTATAAAATAAGCATATTTCAGCATACTGTACCTACCCAGGGCCTAAATTAAAATTGGATAAATGAGCGAAAATACAAATGTAAGGCATTCCAAAGATGTGATATGAAGTGTAATACAGTATTTGGGATGTTTTGTGTCTGTCTTTAAGAAGCGAGGCCTAGGAAGTGAGTGTTGTGTGACTTCAGCAGGCTAGAGTTGAGTTGTTAGCTGCGTGCTAGCAGCAGGTTAGAGAGTGGCCGACAGCAGCTCCTGTGTGAATGTTCACTGCATTTGTTCTCTGCTTGTTGATAAAGCGATTGAAGTACATCGTAAGTCTCTACTTAACAATAAACAGCGGCAATAGACGAGTATTCTACACTGGTCTCTAGGTGTCAGTAACATTACATTGATGAGACAATAGCCAGCAGGAAGTACGCTGTCAATGCTAAACGTGTCAATCTATCTTATTTATGTCTACGATGGCTTATTTTCTATTATTATGGCTACTGTATTAGGTAATACAAGTTTAAAGGTGACTATAGGGGTGTTTAGAGAGCTGTAATAATGGTAAAAACAGTATTTACAAGGTCATAATAATAAATCGGTTCATCCATTTATCAATATTGAATCCTACTTCACGGAAATTCTGTCGGGTCTGGAACCAGTTAACAGCGATAAATGAGGGACGACTGTAACAATTGAGTAGGTACTCTCATACTGTTCCACCCCAACTATTATAGCTGCAGCTCCATCTGCTGGATATGGTGGGTCACTGCACCACTTAGCCCAAACGTCCATGTCATGAGGGAACATTCTTGTAGACCCACCTTTATCTGGTTCCTCAACAAAATTTAACATACAGAATTTTACAAACAATGCCGCTCAATTTACGAGAGGTTAAAAAAAGAAAACAGATTTTTGATCAAATTTAGATTACAGCATTTGGCTGCAATGCATAATTCAAGATTCAAGAGTTTTATTGTCATATGCACAGTAAGACAGGAAGTTATACTATGCAATGAAATTCTTATTCTGTTCATTCTCCCAAAAAAGAAAGAAAACACAAGAAAATGAATAAGAACAGAAGAAACATTAATACCAATAAAAAAAGAAACAATAACAATAAATTAAGCAACAACAGAAGAGACATTAATACAAATAAATAAATATATAGTGTTATGAGTGTGTGCGTGTGTGAGTGCTTCGTTGAGAAGCCTGATGGCCTGTGGGTAAAAGCTGTTTGCCAGTCCTGGACTTCAAACTCCTGTAGCGTCTGCCTGACGGTAGGAGTGTGAACAATGAGTGTTGTGGATGTGTGCTGTCCTTGATGAGGTTGTTTGTTCTTCGTAGGACTCTAGTTTTATAATGCATGTTCTAATGCAATGCATAATTAACATTTAAAGTGCCGTTAACGTGTTTGAAAAACATCAGAATCTCCTCAGATTCGGTTGTAAAAAGTGGTTATGTCATCATAAAAATAGTAATCATAATAATAATACATTTTCTTTACAAAACATGCTCAGACACTTTACAGCCACAGTAAAACAGCAGGCTGAAATACTAAAGTATGATTAAAATAACAGCATTTAAATAGAAATTATGATGTATGTCAGATCTTATGGAGGAAATGACAAATGATCTTTTTGTTGTCTTCATCAGTAAATGCATTCTTCTTGCAGGCCTGCTCCAAGCTGAGCGTGGAGCTATCTGAGCTGGTGGTGTACTGCCGGAGCGTCCCTTTCTGCGGTTTCGGCAACGTGTGGGAAAAACCACCCGAAGAAATGTCCTCCTTCTCGGAGAACGACGCCCTCAAGCTCATCAAAGACTCGGGTATACAAGCGACCACATCTGACCGCTACAGTAGGCTTCGAGTGGAGTCTTGAATGTGTATTTTTACCCCTCCTCCTCACGCATCTTTTCATTTTCAGGCAAGCTTTTTGTAAGACACAACAGCAGGCAGCTGAGCCGGATCTACCCCTCCGGCCAGCGCCTGCAGTCATCCAACTATGATCCCCAGGAAATGTGGAACGGAGGCTGCCAGATGGGTTAGTGCTCCAATTCAGATGCTCTTATGATTGCAGTAAATCAAGGCCATTCATTAAAAAAAAACAAAAAAAAACATGAAGATGTCCTGAAGTAGTGCTCTTTCCAACAGCACTACATTCATTGACTGCATTACATTTCATGTGACAAAGCCTCTTTTTGACATGTGTGAGGACATGCTAATCATGTGGCTGACTTTGTGTGTGTGTGTGTGTGTGTGTGTGTGTGTGTGTGTGTGTGTGTGTGTGTGTGTGTGTGTGTGTGTGTGTGTGTGTGTGCACGCGCACAGTGGCCCTAAACTTTCAGACACCCGGCGAGCAGATGGACCTGAACCAGGGACGCTTCCTGCCCAACGGCCGCTGCGGCTACGTCCTGAAGCCCGGCTTCCTGTGCACCGGCGAGTCCGACTTCAACCCGGAGAACACGGGCGGCGGACCCGGCCACATCCCCACCCAGTTGACTATACGAGTAATTGATGAACTGACTAATGTTTTTCATCGGACAACTCGGCGTCTTTCTTAAAATGGCAATTTTTAAAGTGCCTTAAAGTGAATTTGTTTTGTTGAATGGGTATCTTCTGGCTGGATATGACTCAAGAAATTGGCAAAATTATTCATTTTAGCGAGATTAATGAGAAATGTTCCCAATTTTGAATGAATTATTCATGATCCTGACAATGTTTAACATCATTCTGAAGGATCCTGCTAACTTTTGTCATATTAATCAAGAGCATTCTCATCAGCTACACATGAATTACATTGGACGTGCGTGGATTGAAATAGAGAATGAATAATATTAGAAAAATGCTACTTTCCTGTGTCACTCACAGCTAAGAAAAAAATGTAGCCAGGGAATTCATCATTTTGTGCTTAACTTAAAGAATCCCCGCTGTTTTTTAAGTTACTTTTACGGCCCTAAACTATTTTAGTACGCTTATTATTACCTTTATACTTTTAGTTTTATCTTTTTTAATGTCTTAATTTTCCCTAACACTGGATGTTCCCTGTCTGGAAACTGTCTTTTGAGTCTTTATTTATTTATTTCAGGTAATATCAGCGCAGCAGCTTCCAAAAATCAATACGAACAAGGCGAGCTCCATTGTGGACCCGCAGGTGTGGGTGGAAATCCACGGGGTGGCCATCGATAACACCCGAGACAAAACTCATCGCATTGACAACAACGGTATTTTAAAAAGAATACAATAATAATTCGTCAAACTGATGGATTATTTTGAATGATTCTCTTATTAGATGATATGAGTATGTAACTTCTTTGTCTGTGGCGACTGATGAATCTTGCATTCACCACAGCTCTTGTGCACCCCCTGCAGGTTTCAACCCACGCTGGGACTGCACACTCAGCTTCCAGCTGCAGGTCCCCGAGCTGGCCCTGGTGCGCTTCATGATCGAGGACCACGACCACACGGCCAAAAACGACTTTGTGGGACAGTACACAATACCGTTCACAAGCCTGCGCACAGGTGCTGGCAAGCCGCCGCTCGTACCGTATAAAACACTGTGAATGTTGTCTAATACGCTTATTGATCGTCTCAGGTTACAGACACGTGCACTTGCTGAAGGGGGATGGGTCCAGGCTGTCCCCGGCCACACTTTTCATCCACGTCAAGGTGGCACGCAAAGGAGTTCCCATCAAAAATGTGTCTGACGGTACGACTTCTCCGAAAGTGTGACTTCCATCAGAAGCGTCAACTCACTAACTAAAGATGATTAATACTGTCACCAGTTAACACGTCAGCACTAACTGCGATCTAGAAAGAGATGGAGAACAACAAATTGGTGTTTGATTGAATTGCTCTTACTGTACTTTGGCACTTTTCATGTCTCTTGGACGTTTTTTTACCTCCACATGAACTTGAACTTAAAAAGCAGTATTATCTCAGAGACAAATGTTTACTCGTCCTCTACATGCTACATTTCACATAAGCTTACCAGATGAGTCAACGTTTGACTTTGTTTGTTGCTGGCAAACCTTTCTTGTCCTCTGCGTTGCCAAAATATTGCAAATTCATTGGCTGGTCTTTCTAGTGAATTGTTAAATCGTCCTATATAAAATGAAGTGTTGCACATGCACATGGATTACTGAAGGAGTTCTTAATTTAAACCTTGCAGTATTACAAGTTGTTAACATATGTTTAGTTTTATGGAGTGGTTTATTTATTGTAACTAATAGATGTATTGCTAATTACATAATACAGTAAATACTGTTTTATTATACATCGATCAGCTCAAAGTCATTAATAATGTTGAGTAATTCTCTGTGCTTATCCTCGTTTTGTTTTATAACAAAGGACTTGCGTGAATGCTGATGTCCTTACTTTCTAATGCAATCCCCCATTGTCCTCCAGCAAGTGCCAATAAAGTTTTATTAATACATTTCGGTGTATACCATCTGCATCTCATTTCTGCAAAGCCACACTAAAGGATTTCCCAGAAGATAATAAGAGTTGTTATACTGTATTTGTTTTTCCAACAACAAATAAACCAAAGTACCAGGGCGCTTAATTTATTTTTTTAAACTGCTACTTTTGCTGACCTCAGTGACAAATATTAAGCACAAAAACATACCAGTGTTGCTATTTTTAAGGCTTTCGTGACACAACTCCTCCATGCATATCAACACAACTCACACGTTTTCTGTCAAGTTAATGAACTTGCTGATCACATGTTTCCAGCTTCCATGTGGGAGTTTTTCCCAGTTCCACTGCATGACTCAATTGTTAGCCATAATAATATAATTTTATCTATCTGTGAAACTGCCATTAAAAATAAATAAAATAAAAATAACAAAATACAATATTGCCTTTCATAGACACTATTTTGTGATATATTCGCCATTTAATATGTGCAAAAACCCACATTTATAGCGAAGATGCTGACAGTGAACCTCAACAGTGACGTAAGCAAGCGCCGACCAATCACAGCGAGGGACGTTTAAAGGCCTGTAGGACACGCGCTGGCGACTCACTTCCTGGTTGAAGATGGCGGATGAGAATGAGACAGCACCATTGCCGGAGAAAGAAGACGTAGAAGACCACGGGCACTGCAGCGACTGTGAAAATGAAGAGCACCACCTTGACGATGGGTAAGAAGGCTTGGTAGGCGTCGCGGCGCTGAAAGAATTGTCTCGGGGACATAGGACAAAAGTAAAGGCGAGTGCATGCTGGCCACGGCGAGCTTGTCGGGAGGGTTAGCCGACTATGGGTGATGTCCCGCCCACTCTCTTCTACACTATTGGCTGGGGAATGTGTTTGCCCGAGTGTTCTGTGTTGCGATTGGTTCAGAAGGGTCATTTGGGCGGAGTGTAACGTCACACTGTAAGCACTGCGACGCTTAGCAAGGCGTAGTAGGGTTTTGGAAAGCCGAAAATAAAGATAAGAAACAATTCCACATTAACACATTCAAATCCTACAGAACAACCACGCATCTTTGACTTTAGTTGCCGCTTAAACGAAACAAAAAAAATCACATCCCGTGTATGTATTAGTGTGTCTAACCAACTCGCACAGTTGACTCCAATCCCGTTGACATTTTGCTAATTAGCATGCAAGCTAACACAGCTGTCAAAACCTTCATTGTCTCAGATTAAATCTATGTGCACTAAGAAGCAGAAATAACAGTGAAACAAGTTGCTTTGTGCGCAGTTTGATGAATATGTCTGACGCAGGTAGACTTGCACAAGTGCTCATGGAACAGGCAAAATGTGGATTACAGTAAAACAGCAATGTATTTTTTTTTATTGCGATTTATTCTCATTTAACTATGAGCTCAATGCAACTTCTTAAAGCGTTTTGGATTCTGTGCTGTAAACTGCTCCCTTGATGAGATTCAGTCTGGGAATCATGTTTTTGTTTTTTTTAACCTGACCATGTGATGCTTTTTCCAAGCGAGGACGAGCACAAAGAACACTTGTGACCCTTTTCTGCTAAGTGGAAGCCTGTGGAACAAACTATACAATGTTTTGTTGTCTATTGTCAACCCCCCCCCCCCCCCCTATATACATACATTACATACATGAGTCCACATACACTGTGACCCCACCCCCTGCAAAGGTCATGTGACTCGCCATCTGGGCTGGTGTCACAAATGCGGGCTGGCTGGCGCTCGGCCTCGAACAATAATGAGATTATCCCCTGTAAGTATGCGCCCCAGAAGGGTGGATGGATTGGAGGGTGGGTGAATGAGGAGGTTATGACACTAGCTGTGCAAGGGCGGCGGGGGGTGGGGGTGAGGGGTGTTAAAGTGATTTAAACTGACCTAAGGTAGGATGAGGCTAGCATAATAAGTGTGCACATCGTCATGTCAGGTGTTGGGATTTTTAGGCCACACCCTCCCTCCCCATATTAGCGGTGAAACTGTACGCCATTATCATGCTTTGGTATGTACCTCGGTATTAAGGTCACGGTTCGGTTAATTTTTGATATATCCATCCATCCATCCATCCATCCATCCATCCATCCATCCATCCATCCATTTTCTATGTTGCTTAATCCTCATTAGGGTCACAGGGGCATGCTGAAGCCTATCCCAGCTGAATTTGGGTGAGAGGCAGGGTACACCCTGAACTGGTCACCAGCCAATCGCAGGGCACATATAGACAACCAACCATTCATACATATGGACAATTTAGAATCGTCAATTATCCTATCATGCATGTTTTTGGAATGTGGGAGGAAAGCGGAGTACCCGGAGAGGAGAACATGCAAACTCCCCACAGAGATGTCCAACGGAGATTCCAACCTGATCCCCCTAACTGCGTGGCCAACATGCTAACCAGTAGGCCACCGTGCGGCCCATTTTTGATACAGTAAGGGAGCGGGGGGGAAAAAAGCAAAACACAAGTGTTCAGCTTGTGTAAACAGCATAATGGTTTTTAAAATGAAACCTGAAAAACTGCAAACTGGTGGCAGGTAATTCTGCAGTAAATAAAATGCAATGCACAGGCTTCGTCCGCCTGGATCGCGGCTTCCGCGTCTAATGCCTCGCATTTTCGCCCGCTGTTAGGCACGCTTCCCGAGCTTGAGGAATGCAAAATGTACACTTTCTGTCCCTCACTTTTAATACACCACTTTACCAAAAAATCGGCTTGCATCCAATAAGCCTTCTATTTTTCACAGCTTGGATGTGAAAAATATGCAGAAAACAACATCATTATATGCCCTAAATAGATTATGTAAACGGTGTAGAACTAAAAAAGAAATGGAATGTGTTTTTAAAAATCAGAAGTCTAAAGTAATGTTTTGTGTGTCAGTGACAGGGGTCAGGGTGACGACGTCAGCACCAAGAAGAAGAAAAGGAAGCAGAAGAAGAAGAAAAAAAGTGGTGCCACAGAAGTGTCTCAAGATCCTCTCGCCAAGGCACGACTCAATGCCGAACTTCACAGCAGAATTCCTTGAGAAAATTGATTTGACTTTTCTCCAAGTTTGCTCCTCTTTTTAAAAATACATACATACTAATAAACCTTTTAGAAACTGAAGCAAGTATGTCACTGCTTGGTCTTGCTGCCATTTGACGTGGTGTGGTCTTCCACCTTCTCAGGTGAATTCGTTGCCCGCCGACAAGCTGCAGGAGATCCAAAAGGCTATCGAGCTTTTCTCCGTGGGCCAAGGTCCCGCCAAAACCATGGAGGAGGCCACCCGGAGGAGTTACCAGTTCTGGGACACACAGCCGGTGCCAAAGCTGGGTAAGTACCACCGCCTCGGTTTGGTCTTCTTGGTGAGACGCTGTTAACCGTTTTATGTGTTTATTTTTTATTTATTTATTTATTTTCTCCCTTCAGGTGAGACGGTGACATCACACGGCTCCATCGAGCCCGACAAGGACAACATCCGTGAAGAGCCGTACAGCCTCCCGCAGGGCTTCAGCTGGGACACCCTTGACTTGGGCAACTCCGCTGTGGTAAGAGGACATCGCTACACTATCACTGGAGATGATCAGAAAAAACAATCGTACTTCTCATGTCACTTAAGTGCTAGCTGTGCATCAAAAACAAAACATTCCATTTTCTGATCACAACACCATCAGGAAAGAGTTGTTTTAGGTGGTTGAGCGATGACTTTTCTCAATCCAAACACCTAAGTCATTCTGAAACCCTGTACTTTTCCTCCATGATGCTCAGTCTTCATTAATAGCAAGCACAATAAACTAATAGAACTGGCGTGGTAATGGCAATCTTAGCCACTAGGGGGCATGGTTGCATCGTGTCTGACTGCAGTGACATACTGCGACTTATTAACCTGCCTGCCTTTTTATTGTCCCCAATTCATTTTTTTTCATGGCATCATTCCACATTCATACAATGTCATAGAATAACAATGTGACATGATTAAAATATTGCATTGTTTTCGTTTCTTTTGAACCAGCTGAAGGAGCTCTACACCCTCCTCAATGAAAACTACGTGGAAGATGACGACAATATGTTTCGATTTGACTACTCCCCAGACTTCCTACTCTGGTAAATGTCTTCCTGCTTGATGTTTGACTGCAAAGAAGAATTTTTTGTTGTCATTCTAAGCTGTATTTTAATAATCCATGAGGTGATGTCAGGTGTGTGCATTTAACTTTTTTTATTTTTTTTTTTATTTTATATATATTTTTTAAAGCATTATTTTCTTCTTCCCCAGGGCTCTACGGCCCCCCGGCTGGCTTCCCCAGTGGCATTGTGGTGTGAGGGTGAACTCCAACCAGAAGCTGGTGGGCTTCATCAGTGCCATTCCTGCCAACATCCGCATCTACGACGTGTACGCACCTCCTTTTTAATGGGCATTTTTATATTGCAACCAAGGGGGCTCTTCAAGCATCCACTAGCATTATTTAGACAGGTATTAAGACATATTTGAATTGAAGTGCTAATCTTGAGGGTTTTTTTTTTGTTTGTGTTGTTTTTTTATAGAGAGAAGAAGATGGTGGAGATCAACTTCCTGTGCGTTCACAAGAAGCTTCGAGCCAAGCGAGTCGCTCCGGTCCTGATCCGAGAGATCACCAGACGAGTTAACCTGCAGGGCATCTTCCAGGCTGTCTACACGGCCGGCGTGGTTCTGCCTAAACCTGTGGGCACCTGCAGGTGGGCCTTGACAGAAAATGCACATACTCCGTTAGAAACGTGCCTTTTTAGAAGCTGTGCTGTTTGTGTGTGAGGGCAGGTACTGGCATCGCTCTCTGAACCCACGCAAACTGATTGAGGTGAAGTTCTCCCACCTGAGCAGGAACATGACTATGCAGCGCACCATGAAGTTGTACCGTCTGCCCGAGGTATGTTGGTCGCCGCACATGACACTCTCGCTGGCACTCTCATTAGGTACACCTGCACAATCCAAAGGGCTTTACCACCGTCTTTCTTCTCAGGCCCCCAAGACTTCAGGTCTGCGGCCGATGACCAAGAAGGACGTGCCCGCCGTGCACCGCCTCCTACGCGAGTATCTCAGCCACTTCAACCTGGTGCCTGCCATGAACCAAGAGGAGGTGGCCCACTGGCTGCTGCCCCAGGAGAACATCATCGACACCTACCTGGTGGAGGTAAACTTGCAGCACTCTGGCCTGTAACAGGGCGGGCGACATACCACCAAAATTCCTCGCTAAAATGGTGGCACAGTTTTTCTTATAACATAAAACAAAAGGAAGTGAAAGAAAAAAGTTCATTTGTATTTCTAAACATTTGTTTTATGCTCACATTTTATCTCCCACTGTGTCCATTGAAATGACGAGTTAATTAGCAAGTTAGACGATGACATCATCTAGAGCCTTCTGCAACGCACTGCCACAAAGAGATTGCAGTTCTCAATTGTAGTTTTAAAAATATGATTATAAATGTTTTATAATAAAAATAAACAAAATAATATTATTTTAAAGGGAGGCAATGGCAGTTACTAGTTTAAGCAAAATAAATAGCATTTTCTATCTTCCTTTTCAGTGTGTGTATTACCACAATATATTACATAGAATTACAAATTCAATGACAGTCTTCCCTGGTTTTATCGTGGTTAATTGGTTCCACACTCGAGCGCGATAAGTGATTTTCCAAGACATAGGATTCAGTATTTAATAAATTGAATATTTTTGTAGTTGCAGCATAGAAAACCTGTTTTTTTAACATTATTAGAGCCCGGTAGACATGAAATAACACCCCTATTGTCACCTTTATACTCACATTACCAAATGTAGTAGACATGAAATACGATAAGACATCACACGTTAGCATTGGGGAAACTTCCTTGTTGTAGTATCTGGAATGTAAATGCGAGTCCATTGCATGGCATTATAAAAAAAAAAAAAAAAATGACATCAGCCTGTCATCTACGCTCACTATGATGTTTGTCACTTGATTGATATACAGGGCAGTCTGACATGCATCATGCATCAGGCATACTTACCTGTATAGACGTACACTCTTGCACTACCACAATTCATAAATGTTATTGGCATTAATCATGAACTTGGTTACATAATTTGAACATGTACATCTCAATAAATGACAATATCTTTGAAAAGTGAATTTCTGTCAGTGGTTCAATTTCAAAAGTGAAAATGTTACATTATATAGATTCACTAGACGCAAGAAACATATTTCAATCATGTATTTCTTTAAGTCTGTACGATTATACTGTTCAGGTATTAAAAAAAAAAAAGTAAACGAATTCAGTTTCTCATAAAATGTGAAAAATTGTCAAAACGTTCAATATTGTAAACTAGTTATTCACGCTCTAATCAGCAAATGAATTGTAAAAACTTCAGTTTAAATGGTCTCTTAGTTTGAATTGAACTGTTGGTGTGATATTTGTGTTTATTGAGATGCACCTGTAATTGTTGCGCAATATTTATTTGCAGCATTATTTAAAGACACGACCTGCGATTGGCTAGCGACCAGTCCAGGGTGTATCCTGCCACTTGCCCAAAGTCAGCTGGGATAGGCTCCAGCATACCCCCTTGACTCTCATGAGGATAAGCGGCATAGAAAATGGATGGATGTAGTTTTCATAATAGTTTTTATAATAATTGCACAAAAGTAAGAAAACAGCAGTAAATGGGGCGGCAGTGGCTCAGGAAGTACAGCAGGTCATCCAGAAAACGGAAGGTTGATCCTCGCTCCCTCCACCAAGTCACTGTTGTTGGTTCCTTAGGCAAGACACTTCACCCACTTGCCCACACTAGTGTATGAATGTTTGGTGGTGGTCAGAGAGGCCGTTGGCACGCATTGCGAGTCATGTTTCTTTCATTCTACCACAGATGTACATTACCACCACCAGTGTGTGACTGAGGAGTTAATGAAAAATGGGTTCACGTCACTGTGAAGTGCTTGTGGGTACCTTGAAAAGTGCTATATCAAATCCAATCTATTATTATTATTATTATTATTATTATTATTATTATCATCATCATCATCCAGGGCAACCTGCAGTCAGAATGTAAACACCAATGTTTTGAGATTGCATCATTGCTCATGTTGTTATTGTTGATTAAAAATAATAATAAAAATAATAATAATCTCATTTTGACAAATTCTATCTTAAAAACGGTTGTTTTCTCGCCAGAATGATGGAAAAGTGACAGACTTCCTGAGTTTCTACACGCTGCCCTCCACCATCATGAACCACCCTGTGCACCGCAGTCTAAAAGCCGCCTACTCCTTCTACAACGTGCACACCACCACCCCGCTGCTCGACCTGATGTCTGACGCTCTAATCCTGGCCAAATCGGTGCGTGACCCCTGGCGCCCCTGTGTCCTTATTTCTAGTCCTCTCTATCAGGGAGCCAAATGACCTCTCTCTTTCTCCGTCTGTCTGTCTACCAGAAAGGGTTTGATGTCTTCAATGCACTGGATCTGATGGAAAACAAGACCTTCTTGGAGAAGCTGAAGTTCGGCATCGGCGATGGCAATCTACAGTATTACCTATACAATTGGAAGTGTCCCAGCATGGGCTCAGAAAAGGTACGCTGTAAAAATGTGAATGAATGTGTAGTTGTTAACATCACTCACCGTCCACCAAATTGATTCCTCAGGAAACATTTCATTATTAGTAATGAACAAAGCAAAAAGACATTTATGACTGACTCAATGGGTCATGTATTGACAGACTATTTTTTTATGTCAACCCTTACATCATACATTTGTGGACAGGTTGTACATGTTTTTTTTTGGGGCGTGTATTTACTCAATCGTTTGGGAATGCAAAGTGTCATTTTACACATGGCTTCAAACAAACGTAAGTTGAAGAAAGCAGAAACAAATACCACAGTGAGGACCTCATAACTGATGATACGTGACAGTGGATAGTGAAACTGGTTGGGGAAGGTGTTGTCATTTATTTGGAATGCCACCAGACAGTTTAAGAAAAAAAAAAAAAAAGAAAGCGAGAATAACTGAACAGAATAAATATAACAGAAGACCGTGACTACACAGGGACTGACAGGAAATAGAAAAGGTGTCTGCTTGTTACGTGATTTAGTTTTTTTAAGAGGGAACAGACAGGCAAAAAGAAAAGACTCAAAGAGTCAGAAGACATCCTGATATGCTTGTGATTGATTGGCTTATGCGGGCAAAGACGTGATATAGAGAACAAAAAGCAAACCCGACAACAACAAAACCATTGTATACTAGTGTTTCATTCAAGAGGGGACAGACACAAAGAAACGAATCAACAAAATGCCAGGAGACTTGATCTGCTAGCAATTGTTTAACAAAAACACAATAAAAACAGTGTCTCCAAGTACTTGGTTAAGTTTGACTTGAGAGGGGACAGACGGAGAGAAAAGACTCAAAGTGTCCGAAGACAACATGATGTACTAGTGACTGATATGCGGGAGAATAAAAAGCAGACAAAACAACAACAACAATGAAACCATTGTCTGGTAGTTTTCCATTTAAGAGGGGACAAATGAAAACCAAAGAAAAGACAACAAAATGCCAGAAGACAATATGAGCTGCTCGTAATTGACTTAAGAGGGGAACGACAGGAATTGGAGAACAAGAAGCAAAAACACGACAATAAAAACAGTGTCTGTTAGTACTCGGTTTAGTTTGGTTTAAGAGGGGACAGACTAAAGAAAGGATAGAGCAAAATATCAGAAGACGGCAACTTGATCTGCTAGTAATTAGCTTAAGAGAGAGGAAAGAAAGGAAATAGAAAAAAAATCCACCAGACAGCTTATTTAAATGCGCACAGAAAGAAACAGAACACAACAGAATAAAATACCAATTTAAGAGGGGACAGGCAGAGGAAGCGGAGAACAAAAAGCAAACAAAAGACAACCGCAACCGGTTTATTTGGGTTTAAGAGAGGACAGGCAGAAAGAAAGCAAACAGAAGCATGAGACGACAACAACGTGATCTGCTAGTGATTAAGAGGGAAAAGACAAGACAGGAAATGGAAAATGCAAAAAGCAAACAAGACAACAACAATAAAACATTGTCTGCTAGTGGTTGATTTAAGAGGGGACAGACAGTTAACCTCCACCAGCACAATTCACTGGAGAAGAGGGTATTCTTTTTTTCAGCACCTTTTTTAATGACCCATGATTTTGTAGAGAGAGGGGGTGCATGGGCTGAGGAAGATCCCGTTAAAGTGTGTTGCATATTTGTATTAGTCAAACAGGATTCACACCTCACACCTTACCTTCCCTGAAAGCCAGTGTGTGTTGTGGCCCAGTAAAAACTTTTTACTGTAGCTTCCGACTTTTGCACGGTTGTGTTCATGCCGGTGTCTCTGCTCCCCAGGTGGGGCTGGTCCTGCAGTGATGGCCCAACCAGGATGGAGTGTAACCGACAGACCACGTGACCGCACCATCGCACCCGCCCCCTGACTGATGGAGTGAAGAGCTTCAAGAGAGGAAGCTTACCGCCCATTTTTACACTTTTTTTTTGGTTTTTTGTTTTTTTTTGGTGACCTTTTTGAACTTTGACCTGCACTATCGCTGCCAGGCAGGGAGCTTGGGGGGGGAGGGAGGCAGCTCTACCCCCGCCCCTCCCTTCTTCACACGGACCTTAAAGCCATTGTGGTTACATCAGCCTAAACACGCATCTGAGAGCTGTCCCGATTGTACCAAAACACACACAAGACCAGTTTGCAAGTGTGGCTGCATGCCAAACTCTCTCTGTTGGCGTAATAAAACATAAAAAAACCAACAAAAAATAGCATGTAAATAATCAACTCGGTGTGACTGCAAACTTCTACCCCAACACGTGCACACGAGAAACCTGCTGTTTTACTTTGGAGTGCTTTTTGCAATTAAGATACATTTTGTCCGTGAGTTTTAGAGCTAATAAGAAATAATGCTCATAATGAGGTGGCAATAGCATAAGATGACAAACCTTTATTAGTCTCACAGTGAAAGACTGAGCAGAGATAGGAGATAAGGGCTTTTCTCATTCTCTCTTTAAGTCTTGTTTATTTTCTCATCAAAGCTTTTGTTCTAACACTTCTTGGAGAGACTGGCTTTGTCAGCAGAAGCACGGCGGGTCCAGCACAGAAGTGGAAAGGTGCGCTGATGCAAGGATCCGATACGTCGTGATATGATTGCAATGTCCTCGCTGGCTTTGACCTTTGTTACCAATAAATCTGCTGGACAAATTGCTTTGCTTTTGCTTTGTCACTCTTAATGAGTCAAACTCCACTAATCATACAAAGCAAGCATTATCACGCTGGTAGCTGCAACATTACATTTCCAGCGAGGTTGTGTGTAGCATGACATGCAGTATTGATTTATAGAAGCTTTGCAGCTTGCCGATTCAAAGTTTGGAGCAGCATTGTGGCCATTGTGCAGGGAAGCAAGTCTCTTGAGTCAAATGCGTTTTTCGGGTTTTTTTGCAATTGTAAAGAAAATGAGCAAAATGGCGACAGCATGTGAAGCTGCAGGTGACATTTTGAAGCAGGAAATAAAACTTGGAAAAATCTTGATTTTTTTTTTTCTTCCACCCCCAACGTCTTCCTTTTAGAGGACACTTAAAAACAACAGACCTTTAAAACATTTTCATTGATGTACCTCAGAAGGTGATTTATTGCAATAATTCTGTGCAAGTATGTAAATAAGGCCAATTCCTTACTTGCACTTTTTGCTTTGCAGGAGGCCACTTGCGTTATATAAGAATAATCAGGTCAAGGGTGTCCACAATTGTACAAATAAAAAAGCAACAAAAATGGGAAACATTTTGCAATATTTTAGCAAAAAGGTAAAATTATATTGATGGAAAAATTTTTATGTTATATTAGTGCTGTGTTGTGAATAAAAATAGAGTCAATAAATTAATCAACTCATGAATTAATATACTTGACGTTGATTGGTGAGCTTTTTCCTAACGCTTATAGCAACCGGCTCTGATTCGCCAACAAGGTGACATGTTAGTAATATGGGCGGTGCTTCTCTGCAACCATAACGGAAGTGGTGAACAACACTGCCAGGCTCTGCGAGCGCGTGGAGCTAACAGTTGACAGGAGTCAAGACTGAGAGCAACAATGTGGATAGCTGTGGCGTTAGTTTGTGTGGCTTTGCTTGCTTTGGTACTTAAATATGTCTTCACAGCTCCTGGACTCAATCCCTTTGCGGAGGACAGCCGTGAAGCCCCCAAACCAATGGTCCTCAACCGAAAAGAGAAGAACAAAGTGCTGAAACAAGGTAAGTTGCGTGGTAATGGTTCTTATGTAATCAACCTTTGCTCACTTTAGCAACATACGCTATTTATTTCCATAGTTAATTTATTTTTAAGTTCACTTTTAATTTAACAACAACTCACATCGTGCAGACACGAGCTAGTGATTTCACAATTGTAGCTAATAAGTCGATCAAATATTATTCTCGACCCTGTCAACATTTTGATTTTCCACCAGAATGTCTTGTTTTTCTCGCGAGATTTGTTTGGAAATATCTTTAGAATAAATTTTTATGTTTCTTATACATTTTTCATACTGTATATTTGATCATTTTATACACATCAGAAAGCGTGAATATAATAAAAAAAATTTAACCAGCACACATGTTTTCACTTAGCAGGAAAGTTGAATTACAGGTTTCATTATAGACTGATTATCCAGTAAAAAAAAGAGACAGTAAACAACTTTTTGCATCTTTGAGTTGATCCTCCTGTTTTGAAACAGCAAATTGATACACGTTGTCACGTCTCCTAGGCTTCCTGACCAGTAAAGTACCCGAGAACTTGGATGCCGTGGTGGTCGGCAGTGGGATCGGCGGGCTGGCACTCGCTGCACTGCTGGCCAAAGTGGGAAAGAAAGTCCTGGTCCTGGAGCAGCACGATCGGGCCGGAGGATGCTGCCACACGTTCACAGAGAAGGGTTTTGAGTTTGACGTTGGTATGCGGTACACTTTCCTTTCAACAACAATTCAACAGTAATTGTGTGGTAACAAATTCAGTTGAATTTGTTAATGACAATTTAGCGTACCATACCTCCTACACTAAAAGGTCACGCTGCTGTCATGTTCTGTAGGAATTCACTACATCGGCGAAATGCAGAGCCACAAGCCGTTCCGCTGCGTCGTGGACCAGATCACCAACGGGCAGCTGCAGTGGGACCTGTTGGACAATCCCTTTGACCACGTCGTGATCGGACCTCCTGAAAACCGCCGCCGCTATCCCATCTACTTCGGCAGCACCCGCTTCCCCGCCGAACTGAAGAAGTGCTTCCCTGGCGAGGAGAAGGCCATCGACGAGTACATGAGGCTGGTCAGGGTAGGAGGACGCATGGCGTGTCGCTGACAGTTAAGCCACCACACTTTGTGTTTTTCTTTCTTTGTGGTGTGTGCAGACAACAGCACGCGGCGTCTGGCACATGGTGCTGCTGAAGCTTTTCCCCGCCCCCTTGGCCAAGTTACTGGTCCACAGCGGTTTGCTGAAAACTCTGTCACCCTTCTACAAAATGGCGCCCCGCAGCCTGACCGAGGTCGTCAATGAATTGACGGAGAACAAGGACCTCAGGGCCATCTTCTCCTACAGCTATGGCACCTACGGTAGGCCGCCATGTTCACGTCTACATGCCTGTGTGCACTGTGTAGTCGCTACTTCTTGAAGGCACCCTGGCATGGTGGAGCACAGTAGAAATCCAAACAGAATGTAAATTGGAAGCTAGCTAGTTAAAAATTTGCTAGTTAAATCAAGTTAGAAGGATCAGTTACTTCAGGGGTGTCCAAAGTGTGGCCCGGGGGCAGGTTTTTTGTAATATTATGAGGAACAATAATAATAATAATTTCAGCTGCATAAAGTTGAAATATTAAAGAAATATGCTATTTTTTAATTATTTATTTTTAAGTCTAATAAGCAAAACAACAAACTTGTCATTTTTGGAAAATGAGGTTGCAGAAAACGGTATAATGTTATGACAAAAAGTCAAAATATTATGGTAATAAAATCATAATTATGAGAAAATAATTTACCAGAAGAAAGTTGGAATAGTAGGACTTTATTTTTTTTTTTTACATTTTTAGAAAATAAAAACTAAATATTAAGAGAAAAAAGTCATAAAAGTAAAAGCTGCAATTTTATGAGCTATGTTATGAGGAAAAATAATCTCATTTTAGTAGCATAGAGTTGAAATATTAAGGAAAAAATACTTTTTTATGTCATAATATTATGAGAAACAAATAAAACAACAATAAGTTGTTATTTTTGGAAAATTAGGTTGGGGAAAAGTTGTAATATTATGGGAATAAATTAAAAAAAATATTACGAGAAGAAAATTTACAAAGGTTAAGAAGAAAGTTTAAATATCTGGAAAATTTAAAAAAACAACAGCGAAAATGGGGAAAAAAGGCCGAAGTTGATACTAATTATAGGCTTTTTCACCTATAACAAAAAATCGAGAGTGTATCTACATGTGTCGGTGTACCACGGTGGCAAAGCTTTCATTTTTCATTATGTATAATAGAGTCACAATTACAGGAAATATTTAATTGTAAATAAATAAAAAGCAAAACGACTGCCCACTAATAGATGTCACTTTTAGAGCAGCTTTAAGCCATAAAAACAGCCACAAGGTGGCAGGCGCGCATTTGATAAGACCTCGGCATGGAATCTTTGCATGTAAAAACACACTCGACAGCAAGGAGCAAGTGGAAGAGCATAGTTCCAAATGTGTTGTTTATGATGTGTTATAGTTGTTTAGTCATTTAAGCTGTCACAAAAGCAAAGCGTTTGTGTCAAAGTGAAAGTTATGCTTGAAATGTATCTTTCTCCCTTTTCTTGTCGGGAACTGATATTTTCCTGAAACGTACCTACTTTATGTTCTACTGCTGATTACTGAAGAACGGAAAAAGGTAGAAACAAACATTTTTTTCGAATGAAAGACTGGAGTCTAATCTTTCTTTTGGTAGGTTCCATGTTTGTATAACCATAGAAAGCAATATTCTGTGTGCCCGAAAGATCAGTCAACATGGTCTAAAATGGCCGGTACTGAAGGGGTTGTCTTTTGAAAAATGGCCGGAATTGAATGAGTTAATAATGAACTTTTGCATAATTGGGCACCTTTTTTTAAATAAAAGCACACACTGACCACAACCTTGCAGGCAGCGTCCCCAAAGACACCAGTTTCAGCACGCACAGTTTGCTGGTCAGTCACTACCTGAGCGGCGCCTGGTACCCGAAAGGCGGAGCCAGTGAGATTGCCTACCACATCATCCCCGTCATTGAGAAGGCAGGGGGCGCCGTCCTGGTCCGTGCGCCAGTCAATCGCATCCTGTTCAACGACGCCAAGGAAGCTTGCGGTGGGTTCGCTTTGCTGTCACTCACCAGCACAACACACTTGTCTTTAATTGTTGTTGTTGTTGTTATTATTATTATTCTCTCTGTTTCCAGGTGTAAGTGTTATGAAGGGCCAGGAGGAAATACATATCCACGCCCCCATGGTCATCTCCAATGCTGGCATCTTCAACACCTACCAGAATCTGCTGCCAAAGGAGCTCCAGGCCACCCCGGGTATGTATATTTTATATATTAATATATATTAAAGTAGCAGTAAGAAACATTTTCGCTCAGGGTTTTCCCCTGCAGTATCATTTAACCTTGAAGCTACTGTAGCAAATACAGAGAGAAGGTAAACATGCTCATGTGACAAACACATGGCCTGAAGCTAATGGCGGTACTGGCTACTCATAGCCCCTAGTGCTAGTGCTGTCAAAGTAGGTGTTGCTATGGCAACAACAGAGCTGCTACTCTGCTCATTACAAGTCAGTGTAGCGTGCACGTGGGTTTGAAATCATTATTATGACTAGGACGGCTTTAAGTGATGCATGAGTGTTATTGGTTGGTTGCAGCTATCCAGAGGCAGCTGAGCATGATCAAGAACGGCGAGGGCGGCCTCAGCATCTTTCTGGGACTGAACGGCAGCAATGAGGAGTTGGGTCTGAAAGCTGACAACTACTGGATCTTTCCCGAAAACAATTTAGACGAACTGTAAGTCCACGTGCCATCCATCCGTTCTGCTCGTCACAAAATCCAGTCAGCGTCCAGAGGCTGCGGTTTGTTAGCAGTGTACGTGTGAGAAATGTTTGGCGCTTCAGGTTTGAAAAGTACCAGGACGGAGACAGAGAGGACGCTTGCAGAAGGTTACCCGTCTTGTTTGTCGCCTCTCCGTCTGCGAAAGATTCCACTTGGGAGGAGAGGTCCCCAGGTACACACAAAACGAGATCTTTACCCTCACAGCAGGCTGTTTTTATTTACAGATAGCAGCTCACTTCTCTTCTTCCCAGGCAAGTCCACTCTGAGTCTGGTCAGCTTTGCCAAATACAAGTGGTTTGAGGAGTGGAAGGACGACAAAGTGACCAACAGGGCGTCCGAGTACAAGGAGCTGAAGGAGGCCTTCATCGAGGCCGCCCTGCAGGTGGTCCTGCAAGTCTTCCCCAAAGTCACCAGAGACAAGGTGATGCTTTTCTGCGCACAATATTAGCATTAGCGCCAGCACACACTACGTGTCCAGGTCCAGGCTGGTCCACCACAACGTCAGACAGCCAAAATAGCTCATCATGGGTTGTCGTTGCCACGGCAATGAAACAGGTGAAACAGGCAAAAATATCAAAATCAACAATTTTCACAAAACAAAATGTCTGCATCCCAAAAAGTGCTTTGAAGTTTGTAAAATTGTTGTTTATCCATCCATTTTCTATACCACTTCTCATTAGGGTTACGGGGGTATGCTGGAGCCTATCCCAGCTGACTTCGGGCGACAGGCGGGGTACACCCCTGACTGGTCGCCAGCCAATGGCAGGGCACATATAGACAAACAATCATTCACACTCACATTCATACCTATGGACAATTTAGAGTCACCAATTAACCTCACTTGCATGTTTTTGGAATGTGGGAGGAAACCAGAGTACCCGGAGAAAACCCACACACACGGGGAGAACATGCAACCTCCACACAGAAATGCCCAAGGGAGAATCGAACCCAGGTCTTCCCGATCTCCAGACTGTTACTGTGTTGGCCAACATGCTAACCAATAGACCACCGTGCGGCCCTAAAAGTGTTGTGTGCGGGAGAAAAATCCAGAAGATGTCTGGTGGCGTACATTGTAGTAGTCTACAACAATGCTTTTCTAGTTAGTCGGGGGTTGTCCAAACTTTTTCCGACAAGGGCCCACATAGTCAGAAATAAAAGGATGCAACGGCCTCTTTATTTTGTGATATGCTAAGAAGTTGTACATAATTCAAGAAAAAGCTGCAGCTCAGCTTTGTGATATACAGTATGTGGGTGAATAAAACTTATTATTATTATTATTAAGACACCCGGTTTTTGCTCTTTTTTTCCCCCCATTTTTTTTTTTTAATTTCCAAATATTTAAACTTTCTTCTTAAATAATCTTTGTAAATGTTCTTCTCATAATATAATGACTTCATTCCCATAATAATATACATTTTTCCACAACCGAATTTTTCAAAAATGACAAATTTATTTTGTTTTGTTTGTCATAATATTACGACTTTAAAAAAACAAAAACAAAACATACTCAATGCTACCAAAATAACATTTTTTTTCCTCATAATATAACCAGTTTATTCTTGTAAAATTGTGACTTTTTCCCATTAGAATACGACTTTCTTCTCTTAATCTCATAAAATTACAGCTGTTTTTTTTTCCCCCATTTCATCTGTTTTTAAATTTTCCAACTATTTCAACTTTCTTGGAAATTTTCTTCTCGTAATTATGACTTTAGCCATATTTATTAGCCATATACTTTAGCCAATACAGTCAAACCTGTCTTAGCGGCCACCTTTATAGAAGGGCCACCGGCCTATAGCAGCCACTGAAAAATCCCCCCCAGCAAATTTACATGTTATAGACCCTGTGTATAGCAGTCACCTGTCCAACGTGGCCAGCAGCCACCCATTTTGTCTCCCTTGGTCAATATCTGACTGCATATAGCAGCCAAATTACCAACTCAAGTAGAAGCTTCATGCATGAAAAAGTTTTGTTTTTCAATCAATGACGGCGTCGTGTGTAGACTTTAATTACTGAGTCCTAGCTCAGTCACAATCATTCACAAGATCCACACAAACTGTCAGTTGTTCCACACAAAAAAGCCGTCTTCTTTTGAGCTTGCTATTTCCTGGTCAAACATGTAACTTTAAGAGCATTTGCACCAAAACATTACCGCAAATTAGGCTGGGAACAGGACGTGCTCCCAGCGACGCTACAATAAAAAAAAAAAACATATGCTAGCATGCATGCGGCAGCGGGAGCAAAACTGAGTTCGGTTGTACTTAACTGAAGTATTTTATCAGTTATCAGTTATTATTAAGCCTCTAGCTTCCTTTTAGTAAGTAAAAACCTTGGCTATGATTGCACTACATTGCCATGTAGACCTACAAAGTACACTTGGAAGAACAAGAGGTGAATAAATGTATTGCAACTGATGTGAAACTGATGAGGGGTAGGATTAAATAAGCTTTGCTTCTTCCTACTCCGTTTTGGACATGCAAAATTGTGAATTGTACTATGTGATGTGCTACTGTTTGACTCATGCATGTTCAGGATTAAAACCATGAACCATGATAATAACAAGCCTAGTAGTGCTGTACAACTTTTATCAGCAGTCCGCAGTGCCATCTACTGGTCAACATTATTATTATTATTATTTTTCCCTTTTTTTTTTTTCTTTTTTTTCCTCTACTGGTCAACATTCAAACTGGACGCCAACCGGTCTATAGAGGCCACCTGTCTGTAGCGGCCACTTTTGCAGACTCCCTCTAGTGGCCGCTATAGACAAGTTTGACTATATTTGGACTTTATTCTCATAACATTATAACTTTTTCAGTAAGATCATTTTCCAAAAACAACAACTTTATTTGTCGTCTTGTTTGTTTTTTATAATATTCCGACTTTTAAAAAAGTGGGTCTTTTTTTTTTTTTTTTTTTTTAATATTTCCACTTTATGCTACTAAAATGACGTTTTTCCTCATTATAGTAAGACATTATTCTTGTAAAATTATGACTTTTTAATGTTAGATTACATCGTTTTTTTTCTTCATATTTTCACTTTTATACTTTAAACAAAATTAAATAAAATAACTGCAGATTTTTTTCATTTTGATGTTTCTTCTTTTTTTTGGTTTTCTTGATAAATAATCTTTTTTGAATGTGCCTCGTGTTACCTCACCTTTTACACACTTGATATTTGAATCAACATTTACTTGTGCAGATTGAATATATCGACGCCGGGACCCCGGTCACCAACACGCACTACATCGCATCACCGAAAGGCGAGCTCTATGGAGTGGACCACGGCTTGCAGCGCTTCAGCCCGGAGCTCAACATCATGATGAAACCTCAGACGCCGCTGAAGAACCTCTACCTGACAGGTGGGCCCGGCGTCATCCCGTCAGCATACGGGACCTGAGCAGCACTCACCTCATTCACTGCACTTGTATGCTCTTGTTGCGTGTCACAGGTCAGGATGTGTTCATGTGCGGCTTCGCGGGTGCCCTGAACGGCGCTGTAATCTGCGCCTCGACCATTCTCAAGCGCATGCTGCACCTAGACGCCCAGGCGCTGGCCAAGAGGATCAATTGTGTAGACGCCAAACTGAAAGACGAGTAACTGGGGCAGAATAGTAGTGGCTTCGCTTTTGGCTGACTCCATTTATCAACAAAAAAGTGCTTTAAGTGTGGAGACTTGTGTAGGGCTATGTAAGCTTTGAGTGAGTTATAGGGTTATGATAACATATGTATTGTGTAGGTCAAATTTTTGTTACTATGCATCATGTTATGTACTCTGTTAACTCTAACTTATTTTGCAGTTTCTTGCACCATATAACTACCTGTTAGCTAACACACTTTATATTAAAAAACCATTGTGCCACCAATAAATCTGATCAATATTTAGTGTGTGAATCATGCAATTCCTTCAAGTCTGCACAAGTGGTTATTTGCACATCGGCACATAAAAAGTAGGAGTGTACAAACTTCCAAGCACTTGCAACGAATGCCTAAATCACTGACAATACAAAGAAGTGTGCGTCAAACGAACCTAAAGTTTGCAACTGTACAAATGTTTCAAAAGTTTTAAGTCGAGCTGTATTATAGTTTCAATGTTTAAGTCTCAAGTTTCCGTTGTTAACGTAAACGCAGCGCGTGGCGTCCATGTCCACCTGCTCGTGCACATCCTGTTGTTTTCGGATTAGATGGACAGTTTAAGCGTTGTCATTTTTACCCTGTAAATTTTCGGCTGCCACATTTTTCGAAGTCAGCGACATGGAGGCAGGATTGTGATCAGGTAAGGTAAAAACGTGTTGTCATGAATAGTATTAAGAGTAATAAGAACTTTATTGGTGGTCTGCTAGCTAAACAGGGTCTGCTGTACAATTAGCACTCGCATTATCATTTTCTCTAAATTGTCACTAGAATTTAAGGACGTTTCTAATCAAAATGTCAGATTATTTTAATTTGTGAGGTGCCGTCATGGACGTGGGAGCGAGTGCTTTGTGCTACGAGTTGCTGGCGGAGGTGGGCGAGGGCGCCTACGGCAAAGTGTACAAGGCCAGGGAGGTGGGAGAGAAAGGGCGCCTCCTGGCGGTGAAGAAGTTCAACATCCAAGCAGCCTCGTGCGACAGCGGCATCCCTCCCTTCATGCTTCGCGAGGTGGCGCTGCTGGGCAAGATGAAGTATTTTAACCACCCCAACGTCGTCAAGTAAGACCCAAACAAACATTGAGCAAAAAACAACCTGCATGTAGATTTGTGTTATTCGTTTTCCCCACAGGACTACAATATATCTGTGGCGCTGAGGTGGGGTGCTAAATGAATGCATGGGAAACACTGTACTGTATTGGCATCAAAAGTTATTTCTCCTTAGATTTTTTTCTCACATTTTTTGCTGTTAGCTGGGGTCCTAATGCATATGGTCTTGTTCCTGCTGTCATTTGACTCCACAGGCTGTTGGATGCTTCTGCCATAGTGCAGGACAGAGTCCTGGACCTCACTGTGGTGTTGGAATATATCGACCAGGACCTGTCTGCTTACCTGTCCAAAGCCTCTGCCACTGGACTGACCCGAGACAACATCAAGGTGCAGAAAATAGTATAGTTATATTTTGTCTTGCTTGTGACATTAAAAAAACACAAAAAGAGAAATTATGCAAATAAGAAGATGATGTTATCTGTGCCCCTGAAGATGTTGTGCTCCTGTGTCTGCTGCATACAGGACGTGATGCTGCAGCTGATGCAGGGCCTAGACTTCCTGCACAGCAACATGGTTCTGCACCGCGACCTCAAGCCAGAGAACATCCTCATCAGCAGCCGCGGAGAGGTCAAGATCGCCGACTTCGGCCTGGCTCGTATCTACACCTTCAACATGGCCCTCACGCCAGGTGTACGTGCACCCACGCCTTCTGCTGGTGAGGTCCAGAGTGGATATTTTTAAAATGATACACGACTTTTGTCACTGCAGGTTGTCACCTTGTGGTATCGAGCGCCAGAGGTTCTGCTCAACTCCGTTTACATGTTGTCTGTGGACGTGTGGAGCGCCGGCTGCATCTTTGCTGAGCTTTTCCTGCTGAGGTGAGATGCTCTCGCTGGTGTCCGTGGTGGCATGAAAATCACGTTGAACGTGCTCCTGCATCCCTCAGGCCGCTCTTTAGAGGACTCACTGAGGTGCAGCAGCTGCAAAAAATATTTGAGTGAGTCATTTGTCCTTTTATATCAGGGGTGTCCAGACTTTTTCCAACAAGGGCAACGCAGTGAAAAACAAAAGGATGCAACTTTGCCACCGTGATATTTTGTTAAGCAACACATGTAAATATGCTAAGAACTTCTATATATTTCAAGAAAAAACTGCATCTCAGCTTTGTGATGTAGGTGAAAAAGCCCATTATTAGTATCAACTGCAACACTCTTTCCTTTTTCATCCATTTTTACTGTTTTTTTTTTTAAATATTCCAAATATTTCAACTTTTTTCATAAATAATCTTTAAAAAAAATTCTCGCAATATTATGACTTAATTCCCATAATATTATTACTTTTCCCAACCTAATTTTACAAAATGAGAAGTTTATTTTGATTTGTTTGTTTCCCATGTTGCAGCTTTTTAAAAAAAATTGTAATTAAATTGAAATAAAAAAAAATTACAGCCTTTTTCTCCTAATAATTTGACTTAGTCTTGTAAAATTGCTGCTGATTTTTGCTGCTGTTTTTTTTTTTTTTTTTTTTTTTAAGTTGTCTTGTTAAAATATATTTTTTACAATGTGCCGGGGGCCAATAAAAGTACAGTCCCTGGCCACACTTTGGACACCCCTGTTTTATATGATCTATTTTGCGTATATCTGTGTGTTTCTCAACATGCGCCTTAAATGGTATCGCCTTGAATTTGATCCATTAGGGTCATTGGTTTGCCTAACGAGGACGAGTGGCCCCAGGACAGTCCCATCTCCTACACTCCCTCCTGGGGCCCCCAAAGCCCGTCTCCCGAGCTGTTGCCCAAGCTGAGCCTGGACGAGAGCGACCTCCTTTTTGTGAGTTTCTTCTTCTACACGGATATTAACACGACCATGGCAGCACAAACGTTTGTCTCGTTTGTCTGCCCCGCAGAAATGTCTGACCTTCACACCTGGTCGACGCATCTCAGCCGCCAAGGCCCTCGCTCACCCGTTCTTCATGAAGAACTGAGTCCGGCCATGATAGATGACTTCATAGAGAACTCCATCCACCATCATCCACACCTGCATTATGAATGGAGTACCTTGTTTAACAAACCACCTTAAATTGGACACTTTTTTTTATCTTCAATGCATATTTTATTTCCACAGCTAGCACATAATTTAGTGAAGATTATGGCTTTAATGCTACTAGTTTGTTTTTTTTATTTGACCCTTCCATTGAAGAGTTTTTCCACGTGGCGTTTCTTGGCAGGTTGACATTTGGGCTTAAAGCAGAAAGAAATGCGACATTCAGTCACTCAGATGTTGTCTGTTTTGTTACGAGGTGTTTAAAAGCACATTACGAGCACCTTAACGTGTACACATTTGTGTCAGTTTGCACAGCTAACTCTTTATTTTGTGAAGATTGTGGTTTTACAGTGTGATCACTGAGCAGTGTCTCACCGCTAGCCATGTTTGTGAGGATGTTTTCCTACTCGTGTTCCACTGTTTATAATGATTCTTGCATTGTAGTGCAAACAGTACATTTATGACATCATCCATTAAAGCACTTTCATGGCTGACATTTGGACTTACAGCATCCGTCCATTTTTTATAACACTTGTTGTCATAAGGGTGGAGCCTGTCCCATTTATCCCTATCCCTTTATACTTCTAATTTTAAGTCACCACACACGGGTAAGGAGAACACTATACAGATTATGTGTATCATGTTATTATTTATGGCTCAGTTCTATGTGAGTTAAATGTTCTCTCAATTACTGGTAAATTAATAGAATGAAGCAAATGTGAGTGTGAATGGTTGTTTGTCTACAGGTATATGTGCCCTGCGATTGGCTGGCGACCAGTCCAGGGTGTACCCCGCCTGTCGCCCGAAGTCAGCTGGGATAGGCTCCAGCATTCCCCCGCGACCCTAATGAGGAGAAGCGACATAGAAAATTGGTGGAAGGATGGAAGTTATTATTTCAAAGGTGGATGTCTTTCCTTCTATGTGCCAGCAGAGGGCGCTGTCGCTAGCCTTACCTTTTCAGTGGTTGGGCGATACTGCAAATGTTGGTATCATGTAAATACTGTAGTGTACAGGGGTGGTACTACCGACACTAACACCGATTCTTGAAATATTTCATAGGTCGTTGAATGATTTCAGGATTTAATATGTTGATCATGGTTACAATCAGAATTAAACACTGAATCAACAAACTTGCATGTAGGAAGATACTGTATAGTATAACTATGTAACAATATCAACAAACCAATGCAGTCAATGCAGTCCATTTTATTATATACAATTGTTTGAGCAAAAATAAAGTAAATAGTGCTAAATAAGTAATGAAAGAAAAAACTACGACTGGCTGCCATTAAAAATTTGGCCTTTTGCCCCTAATGTCTTCCTATCCAAGGATTTATACCCTAAATTTATAAACAATACGTAAATAAAACAATATAAACACAGCAAAAAACACCGATATTTGTAAAAGTAACAATCGGCGTAATATCGAACTCGTCACGCTAGTATCCATCAAATACGGATACTACCGTTTGTATCTATACGACTGGTATTTGGATCGATATACCTACCCCGAATAGAGTGACGGTCATTTGCAAGTGATAGTATTGACACTTGACTAATTACTTGACATTAATTATGAAAAACCGGTATTAAATTTTGATGCTAAAAAAGTAGATATTATGTTTTGACCTGTCAGGTCTCCGTAAGTTTTTTCCCCCGACTGTCTTTAAATGCATCTCGGCACAGCGATAGACCCCTTCCCTTCGACTTGTTGCGGCTTAGGAGGTTGTTTCCCGGACAGAGTCTACACTTCGAGAGCCATGGAGTCTATTTTTACTCTCCATCCGTGTGTGCTACGCCCCCAAGCCATGTCCCCCTCCTCCCGAGGGCTGACTACTTTTGGAGCAGCTCTTGAACGTTAAGTGCTCGCTAGCTTGACCTGGCGCTTGTTCACGCCCCCTTCTGCCTGCACTCGCTGGACATCGTAAGTGTACATTGAAATTTGTTAAATTTGTTACTCCGTTAAAATCTCAAATGATTAACTTTAGTTCTAGGTTTGTTAATTGATGTTATTAGAAGAAATTACGTCACTCGCTCGGCGTCTTGTCAATCTGGTGGTTCCTTTTTACTCTCGCGAGGAAGGTCCCTGAAGTAGCCATGAAGTCACCTGCTTTTGGAGATGCTTTTTTGTAAGGAGAAAACGATAAGTGTTTACGTATATTTATCTACTTTTTGTTGTGTTACATGTCTATGTGACTTGTTTTTTTCCTCCACAAGAGTTCATACAGTCTTTGATAGGATGACTTTTGTGAATTCAACAGTGGAAACTAGGTGCTGCTGTGTGAAATTCTGGAATCTGATGTATGGATGTCAAGGCGGGACCAAAATGGCAGTCTACCTGTGCGTCTTATAGGTGAATGATGAACATGCGCACCACAGTCAATGGTGGCAGGTGCTAATATCTTTGCTAACTTCCTGTTTCAAGGCGAATCTCCAACAACTGCTTACTATGCAAAGTCGTGGTTCAATTTTGGTGCCTGTGCAGACTCCTTGGAGGAGTTCGTTTACGTACGACCCCTGGACTCGGCCTCATCTGCAAACCAAAATGGCCGACTCCCTGTGCGGTTTTTCAATTTTTTTTATGTAGTTTTTTATTTTTTATGTATTTATTTTGAAAATATATATTATTTATTTACTTTTTTTTGAGTGTTCTTTACTTTCTCCTGGTACTCTGCTTTCCTCCCACATTCCAAAACATGCATGTTAGATTAATTGGCGACTCTAATTGTCCATTGGTATGAATGTGAGTGTGAATGTCTATATGTGCCCTGCGATTGGCTGGCGACAAGTCCAGGGTGTACCCCGCCTCTCACCCGAAGTCACCTAGGATAGGCTTCAGCATACCCACAACCCTAGTGAGGATAAGCGACATAGAAAATGGATGGATGGAGTTTTCTTTACAGCATAGGTTCCTTGATGATTTTTTTGTGCGTCTTGTCCTGATGAACGTAGGTGATGGATTTTGTGTCAATCGGTCACACTGGAGGCGGGTGATAATATTGTACCTATCATTTTACCCATAAATACGTAAAATACGTCCAATAAAATACATACATTCCACCAGGATGCACGTGCTTGCAAAATGTGGTGAGTTTTCCAGTGTGTTAAAGCCGTCAAAAAGCCGATTGCAGTTCCGTGCTCGGGCCCTGATAATCCCTTCCGGGGTCAGAACGTGGCCATTACATTGTGACATTGTACAGACCGCAAGGAGTTACTCTTGGAGTGCTTTTCCACACCATGGTGGCTCCTGTGTGCTCATCCCTAAGTTTGACTCAATCCCCCTGGTGATCCACGTTGAGCCTCAATATCGTCCCCCCACCCCACCTCCTGCTCCAATCAACAATACCTCAGCTTGTCACATGACCTTTTGCCATTGTGGCCTTGTGCTCGGCTTCTGTCTGCAAACAGCATCGCACAGTGAGGTGCATGAGGGAGATCAGGGATGCTTTTCTGGCTCCAAACGCGGAGGTGAGTTCTGGTTGTCTCCATGGTGACCAAGTGTCTTCTATTGGTGTCCGACTACAGCAGTCATGCACTTCATTTGTGTCATACTTTGGCCATGTTTTGTCCCGTTTTAAGACTGTAAGTCCTTCCTGTAGTTGAAGCACTTGTAAGAAAGTGTTACATGCAAACAAAATGTGTTTTTTGTTAGGTATTTAGTGAACTTTGCTGCAAACAGAAGCTTTAGCCAGTCAGGGTGCTAAGTCCACGGCTCACGTCTCTTTTGTTCCAGCTCCATTGTGCTTCCTGCGTCAGGCTAAAATATCAGGAATGCTGACAGCCACAGTTCGGGGGAGACACACACACGTGTTAATACATGCGCCCCACACACACACACATACAAGTGTTGGATGGCTGTTATTTATAATGTGGATTAAAGTCTCAGCCATTCACTGTGTTATGAATTTACTTCCAGGCAGACAACAGTGGCCATGCTTTGAAGAGTGTCATAAATTATTAAATATTTGCAACTAAACAACAAGGAAAACCATCTGAATTTATTGCCAGGGTGTTTCAGGGTGCTTTCACACAAACACCGCCTACCAACAAACGGTCCACACTGCAGAAAGCAGACTATAATGGAGGAAGACGTTAGCTATGCTAGTGATGCTATGTGATGTTACAGCACTAGTATGTTTTTAACAGCAACATCATGCTGTGTTAGCCTGTTGGCTGAAGAAAAACAAAGCTCTCTTGTCTGTTGGTGACTGACGGATAGTTGGCAGAGCAGCGGGATTTATTTTCAGATGTGTAGCGAAGCCTGCCTTTTTCTCTGAAGTGTCGAGCATATGGTCTTTGCCTGTGGCGGCCGTTTGCCTCGACTGGCTGGTTTTGGCTGCACCGATGTAAAGGTGGGGGGTGTTCAGCTGGCAGATTAAGTTACTTGTGTGTTGTGGAAAAGACCAGCGAGGGTGCAGACTCATGAGGCAGGTCTTCGTGGGCCCAGAGAGGATCTTTTGGTCTTGTGTTTCAGTGCAGTGGGAGATTCCAGCATGCTGAGGCTCAGCTTACATTACAGAGAGAGAGGGAGTGAGAGGGAGAAGAGGTTAGATGAAGTCCACTTTTATTCCTCTTTTAGGACTTACTCCATCGCTTCCTATTGATGGACACGTGAGCCAAGCAGGACGTCTTTGAGTCCCATGGGCGACACTTTTTCTCATCCAACCAGCTGAACTGAATCCTTGAGAAGGGACGACATGGAGGACCCGGTCCTGGAGCCCAGGTCAGAGCGGATCGCCCGCTACAAGGCGGAGAGGAGGCGGGAACTGGCCGAGCGCTTCGGCAACATGGAGGACTTAACTCCCCAGCGGGTGAACCGAGAGGTGCACAAGGCCGGCTCACATGGCCAGGGAGTGAATGGAAAGATGTACAGAGTCCAGAATGGATCAGACCCTCTTTCAGAATCCACCTGCTTGTCAGGGTGAGTCACATAAATAAACCATGACTTCATAAATATTCATTAAAAACTTTATCTACAATGTGCCACGAGTGTATAAAAAAACAAGCAGTGGCCTTCAAATGGCTCAGTGGCCACACTTTGGACACCCCCGGTTTACGTATTTCACAGAGAAGTGTTACCAAATAATTTAAAGTGTCTCCAGGCTTTGTCTTCTTAGCCCTACGGCGTGGTAATGCACCCTCCCCGAGCTTGTGGAGCTGGCCTGCATGTCTGGCTGTCCGCTCCCGCGGCAAAGTATTCATTCACTTCATAACACTTTTAATGCGTACCGTGTGTGAATTTGGAGTGGAGTCGATGCGTACATATCACCACCTAACAGGTAGCGCCATATCTATTTGTGATGGTCCAATTGTATTCATGGTGAACCGCCACAAATAAATGAATGTATTGGAAACCATGAGCCAGTGTACCCCACTTTTAAGTCATCCTATGTTCTTAACTCCTAACTCCTACACACACACACAGCTTAGACATCTCTGTCCCCCCTCTAGGAAAATAATGTATTGTTTTCATATACATATACTGTATACACATTGTGGGTAGTTGACATACTGATTGTTGCCATAACCACTTCTCGTTGCCCCCCCTCTCCGCCCTTGCACCCCCTCAGGCAGGGTTCCCAGGACAGTGCCAACATGCCAGGCGAGGAGGGGCACCCGGTGCAGCAGCTCCACACTCGGGTGTCAGTCGGCCAGCTGAGGAGTGCTCTTCTGCAGCAGGCTGGAAGTGGAGGGGAGACGGACAATATGTATGTTTCACCTTCATGACATGACATTAGCACATCTTGACAATAGAAAGACATTTTCTGCTACACTAAACTGAACTGCAAGTTGCTGAAGAGGCCAACACGTCCTCCCTCTGTATGTTTGTGTTAGCTGTGTGGATGACGGCCGAGCCACGTCCTCTCTGGACCTGGCGGTGAAGCCAGCCTCGGACGGGGGCCGCCGGCGCACCCGGCGTTACCATCCCGGCGGGCCGAGCAGCGCACGCAAGAACAGTGAGCGCTTCAGGACTCAGCCAATCACGGCCAATGAGATGGAGCATACCGGCGGGTAAGTGTCGGTCACTGGATGACCTGATGTTATTTAGCCGGCGCCCTCTGCCATATTTTGCCTGGTGATGTCATGTTACTTCTCTTCCAGGATGGTGGATGCTGAGGAAGAGAAGAAGAATGAAGGTATGAAAGACAAACTAACATCATGCCAGCTATGGTGATGAATTCAAATAGAGTTGAAACATGACCATAAAAGAGATACAGCCTTCATCCTGACACATTTCTTGCAAAATTGACAGCTCTATTATACATGATCAAATGAACTGGGTCGTATTTTTAGGCCCATGTTCTCAGTGATGACAGGTTTACGAGTCAGAGCCATGTTCGCCCATAAAAGACAACAAAACTACAAGCAACGCAACCACTGCTTTATATCTTCAAGCTGTAACCACAAAGCAAATACACACCAAGGCCTCCTATGACCCTTTACTGAGTAAAAGCATCAATCATATTGTGGAGACTTTGTCAAGACTCTCCCTCTTTTTGTCCCGCAGCCGACGTGAAAACAGATGAAAAAGCCCAAATGAGCGTGGCGGCCAAGATGTCTTTATTTAAAGTAAGTCTTTGTCTCCTGAAACAAGATACTCATTGCTATTCATAACCGTCCTCCCCTGCTGTGGCAACCGCTCTCATTCTTGCACCGTCAGAGCCATATTAATAGAGGATGCTGCTCTGAATGACATTTCATTTTAAAGCCTCAATGAACTCCTCTAAACACAACTGCAGCGCCCATCAGTAGATAAACCCCACTCACAGACTGTTTATTAATTCTGGATGATGAAACTCCATTCATTCCTACAGTTAGAGGTCCAAATGAGTCACTTCCCCAGGCATTGTTTTAAAAGTTAATGGACAGATGTGATTGTGGGAAAGGGTAGCTGTCAATCATGATGTTACACCCACTTTCTATCATCAAGTCCCACAACAACAACTATTTTAGGGAAAATCTTACTTGCACTAAATCAAGCTTTCTCTAACACTCTCAAAGCAGCTATGGACACGTTTAGACATTAACAAACCAGTAAAAACGAGACTACACATGACGACGTCGTAAGAACACTGTAATGTGCATGCCGCGCCAGTAGATGGCAATGTAACTTTGTCAAGAAACACTGCATACATCTGGAACAGCTGAGTGAAATTGTCAGGACACATGGTGTGTTGACAAAGACATACACTTTGAGACATTTAATCGCTATTATTGTCAGACAAAGAGCCATGACGCCGCAGGTTTTATAGTAATTACACCAAAAGCTACCGGGGGCGATTGAGACATGTCAGCCTTGTCACATGTTCTTAAGCTGCAAAGCTTAAGAACAAAAAATGATTAGACCACGCTTGTTTCTTTGGTTTATTAATCCATTTTAATGCCTGGTAGAACTAAAGGCACATTTGTTTGGACAAATATAATGATGACAACAAATATAGCTCATTCAATATAGCTCGTTTAATTTAAGAGCTGATATCTAGCAACTTCCATAGTTTTCTTGATAATAACTAAAATCGCTTAATTTCTTACATGAATAGCTATAGCACTGTGCGGCCAAAAAATGTAACTCTTATGAGCTGTTTTTGTTGTTGTTTGTCGTTATATTTGTCCAAACAGAAGTACCTTTAGTTGTATCACGCATTCAAATGAACAAGAAACTAAAGAAACCAGGGTGGTCTAAAAACTTTTTCCATGACTGTATGGCGCGTAGAAATCTGCCAGCAGTTTTTGCTCCAGCTGCTCAAGGTAAAGTCCAGACGTGCAGTGAGCATGCGTGATGATTATGATGGCGACGTGATGTGATTTGGTCCAACAGGTGCAGCGGCCTGATGCGAAAGTGCCGTCCAGTACCGCTGCTTTAGCAATGGGGCGCTAGGTGAAAATGTGCCACACGTTGTGTTGCCATTGACGACCGTAGCGGCCAGGTTATAATTAGTGGAGCCAGGCGGGGGGAGAAACCGAAGATTGTGCCACTCGGGTTACACTGTGACCCGTTAGGGTTGGCGACCATGACGCTTCGCCTCGAGGCCAGCTGCTTTCCCTGCGCTCCCTTGGCTCCCCTCGGCCTTTAGAAATAGAACAAGAGTGCTCGCTGCTGTTTTTGTGCTCATGAATTTTTAGGAGGCGGAGGCGGCGGCTGCTGACTGAGCCTGACCCTTGCTTGGTTAAGCAAACACGGCCGTCACTGTGTCAATATTAATCCTATAGTCAATATTCAATATGTACTTACATTATATGTCAACATAAAATGAGTGGCACCCTCTGGCTTTAGCACAAGACTATGGATATTAATATAACTACATCCACCTAAAATGTAGTGGATGCTGCCAAATACAAATTAAATATATATATTTTTTGACATTTCTACCTGCAGGAAATGGAAAAGACGGCCGCACCCGAGGCATCGGCCTTCCTCAAGCCTCGCTCGGGAAGCATCTGCCACGAACGCAGGGCACGCCGCGGCAACGACCATCGCTTCCTCACTCAGCCAATTACCTGCGAGGAAATGGTGGCCATCAGGTGAGCGCTTTGACCTACTATGCACGCCGTAAACAGCTTCATTGATAAAAATGACATCATTGTGATATTTGCATTGTTGGCCCTGACGCATGTGCATGGAATTTTTATGGACGCTGTGGGAAACAAAAAGTGAGCAAGAAAAACATGAAGAGCAAAACAAGTATGTTTAGAAAATACAAGAGAACTTCCTCCTCTCACTTTTTTTTTTTTTTTTTTTGATGGAACCGCCTATGAGTGCTTCTACGTAGTTCTGGTAGGCGGCTCGTTGAGAAGAGCGATATGTGCTTTCATGTTGGTCTCAAGGTGTCCAAAAAGACCAGCAAAAGATGTTAGATTTGTTGCTGCACAAAGTCACTAAATTGGCAACACTAATCCCTCCTGCAACGTTTTTCGTATTCTGTTGCAGACCACATGCATATGAGGTGTGCTTACGATGCCATCTAGTGTATGAAGTTATAACTATAAGCTATTCATATTTTTGAAAAACCATGATAGAGTGAAGCTGTGAAATTTGAACCGCAAAGTGGCGAGGGATGACTATTTTGTGGCGGTCCAAATGTGTTTGTGGCCATCACAAATAAAAGAATGTATGGAAAACACTGTTGATTTTTATTTTTGGTAAAAATCACGGATTGGCATCAAAATGCCTTCCATCTACAAATTTGTGTGCAATTGTGCTAATTATCAAACTTAAAAATGACAATGATAAATAAGAGCAGCAAATTATTAGCAAACTGTCTTGTTTTAGCTGACATAGATTTACAAACATAGAAACACGTAAAGACAATATTCACTTATCCATATTAAGACATCTTGGAAAGGTCAACAAATTAGAAATGACTGATAACTTAAAGCAACCACCCCTTCATTGAGATCTTTGAATATCAGACTATAATCAATTTCCCTTTAATTATAACACCTAATTATTATTAGAAATTATAGTGAGTATTTTTGACTGCAGTACGCCCCCAGCAGCACCACAGGAGGCCGACTCTTCACAGGCCGAGCCAGCAGAGGGCGACGATGAGGGCTGTAAGCTGAGCGTGAGTGAGAAGCTGGCGCTCTTCAACAAACTCTCACTGCCGGAGGCGCCGGGGGCCACGCACGCTGACGGGCCTCCGGAGAGGCGCAGGCAGAAGGGGGCCCGCTACCGCACCCAGCCCATCACAGTGGAGGAAGTCAGCCTGGTGAGCACAGATGAAACCATACAACACGTGTAGTCATGGATGCGAGTAATGATGTTTAATGTGTTTGTATTCAGCTCCAGAAAGGCCCCGTGCAGCTTCCCGCTTTGTGTTTGTCCTCTCATCTGTCTGACAGACAACAGGCCTCGTCTGTCAACCTGAAGCCCAGCGAGCTGCGTCTCACCCAATCCAAACCCGACATCAGCCCTACAGAGCGCTCCGCCTCCCAGCAGGAGATGCAGCGATGCGAATCTGAGCCCGGTTTGAGAGGAATCCTCAAGAGGAGCCGCTCGGAGCGTGGCAGGACGCCGTGCGCCTACCTGGACGCGCCTCAGGAACACAACGGAGCTGTCCCGCACCGAGACAGAGCAGTTGAGGCGAGGACGGATGGGCCGACACCGCAGAGAGGGGAATGTGAGGCTTCCGGAGAGGGCGGAAGAACTTTGACGGCCGCCCCCTGGAGGCAGAGGGCTCGGAACAGGCGGGAGACAATCGCTTGCATGCCAACACGAGTGCTGTCGGTACATCTTGATCAGCAGGAGGAGATACCACATCAGAAGACGCCAGAGACCACTATATCTGTAGAACACACTGGAAGGTATTTTTTATCTCTGTCAGATCCAACATCAGTTACTTCTGACCTCACAAATGGAAACAAATTCCCACAAATACAAGTTTTGGATATATTGTGCGTGTACAGGTGGTGATAGATGGCAATACAAGTCAATGAGTGCTGCTGGCACTGGGGACCTGCCGTTCATTGATGGTTGTTTAAACGTGTGAAGTGTTTGTGCTTTTGCGAAATACTGTACTGAAGTAAATGTAGCTTGGATTTGTCATGCATCCATTCATTGGTAGAAACTTTATTATTGTCTGGCAATGTCCCATACAATTCCCATTCCAATGTGCTGTGATGTCTTTTAAAAGGCACAATAATGAAGACGTCACCACTGCTCCAGTGAACGGCAGCACTCAAATGCGCCAGATGACCAACGGTAGCAAGGTAAGAAGCACAGTGTCATGGGTGCTATTTCATTTTTTTCTCTCTTGCGATAAAAACCTGCCGTGCCACGTTTGGAGAACTGCTGCTGCTGCTGCTTTAATTGGAGTATTTGCCATTCCACTGAAACCAGATCTGGTGCATCCCTTTTCGGCATGGGAGGGGGGGGTTGTTACAGGCGACTCGTTGCCTGAGATGACAGACGGGAATGTAAATACACTATACTGGTGGTCAAATGTTGACCCGTTCATGACCTTGTCTTGTCTTTTCTGGTTGCATTTTTATATTTATTTTTTGTATTTTAGGGAGAAAACTGTCACCCAGAGGGAGTGAGGCCTCAGTGTTGGGTGAGTTGTAAACAAGAAATAAAGTGTAAAATAACGTTTGCTTTCCCAATATTTAAATACTCCATTTTTTGCTTTCCCAGGAGCCCGTCTTTGCCTCTGTGTATTCTAGCCGTACACCTCAGTATATTGTGTGTTTCAATCAGGTAATTATTGCATGTTTAATTCCCTTTGCTACCTCAGCCACCAAAGGCGTCTTCCATTTTTATCTCTTATTCATCACCTTTGTAAAGGCTTGCTGCAGAATTGTGAGAATTGCATGTGTCAGGCCAACAGGGGGTGCTAAAGTGCATTGGGTAGACTTCGGTTGGATGCAATTTTTTGTCTTATATTGAATTACAAGAGTACAAAAAAATAACCAGATGTCATGTTATTAAATATTGTCCTCAGACCAACCAGTCCTTTGAGGCACAAGAGGTGGCATCTCCAACGAAGACCCGAAGTCCGCCTCAGTGGAGAGAAAAGGTGGAAGACCCTGGCATTTTGTATTTATTTCTATTTATCTATTTATCTAAGGGTTGTCCAAAGTGCGCCAAGTGTGCTGTTTTATTATTGGCCCACTGCACTTCTAAAAATACAATTCAATAGGAAAAACAAAAAACAACAGCAGAAATGGAAAAATCAGCAGTAATTTTACAATAAGAAAATTGTAATCTAATGAGAAAGTTGTAATTTTCTGAGAATAACGTGATGAGGGCAAATTTCTACATTTTAGTAGCATGAGGTTGAAGTTAATGAGGTAATTTTTTTTAAAGTTGTAAACAAAAAACAACGAATAAAGTTGTAATTTTAATAGAAAAAATATGGAAATAGTCATAATTATGAGGGAAAAAATGGCAGACATGGAAAAACAAGAACAACAATAAAGTCAAAATATTAACAGAAAAAAGTTGCAATTTAACAAGAATAAACTCGTAATATAATGATGAGAAATAACGTCTTTTTAGTTGCATACAGTTTAAATATGAAAGAAAAAATACATTATTTTTTAAAGTCGTAACATTGTCAGAAACAAACAAAGCAAAATAAAGTAATTTTTTGAAAAATGGGGTAAAAAAAAACAGCCAAGTTCATACTAATAGGCTTTTTCAATTATATCACAAAGCTGAGATGCAGGTTTTTCTTGAAATACAGTACAGGCCAAAAGTTTGGACGCACTCAATACAACTGATGGTCCCAACCCCATTAATAAGGCAAGAAATTCCACTAAGTAACTCTGACATGGTACACCTGTGAAGAGATAACCATTTCAGGTGACTACCTCATGAAGCTCATTGAGAGAACACCAAGCGTTTTCAGCGCTATCAAA
This sequence comes from Dunckerocampus dactyliophorus, assembly GCF_027744805.1. NCBI lineage: Eukaryota > Metazoa > Chordata > Actinopteri > Syngnathiformes > Syngnathidae > Dunckerocampus > Dunckerocampus dactyliophorus. The sequence goes on along the minus strand of NC_072836.1, from coordinate 4,361,226 downwards.
AAAGCCAAGGGTGGCTACTCTGAGGAATCTAAAATAAAACACAAATATTTAGAGTTATTTCACACTTTTTTGTGAAGCATGTAATTCCACATGTGTTCGTTCATAGTTTACAGTAGATGGGAATCTCGTCATGAAAATAAAAAAAAAAAATGCATTGAATGAGAAGGTGTATAACTTCTGACCATATCAAAGTGACCCTTGCATCCTTTACTGTAATTTTTTAGTATGTGGCTCTCGCTGGAAAAAGTTTGGACACTCCTGACATATCCTAACAGATCAATGTCTTTTTTTTTTTTTTTTTTTTTTGTCTGCGCAGGCTGAAGAAGACGGGGAGAACATGTGTCTGTTGATTGATGCAGAAGAAAAGAGAGGTGTGTTTACATTTTTAACAGTCACTTTTAGATGTATTGTTTTTTTTAAAAAATATTTTTATGAATGAATCATTGTGTGTACTTTGGTAGCTGTTGCATCTCCAGAATTAACCCGAAGTCACCCCAGTTGTGACAAGAGTCAATCTAGTGACACTCCAGCTTGCACAGTTGAAGGTGAGGCCAGATTAAGACCATGTCCGCACTTTTACACTCAAAAACACATAAATGTGCGAAGTTGTATGAGTCATGCAGTGCTGTCTCACAGTGCTGTCTCTACCTTCAGCAGATAACCAGGAAGAGATGCCTTCTGAGAATGGTTTCTGCACCCGCCAACCCTCCTCAGATGGGGCACAGGACCTGGACCTGCTCTGCCAGACCAACACCCCAATGTGAGCTGGATTTTATTAAAAGCTACAGTAAGACTTCCAGTAATTGCCTAATTGTGTGCAGGCTGACCTCAGCCGTTGCTGAGCACCGTCGGGCAGTGCGTCCGTCCCGCCGCACGCAGGGATCTCGCAACCCTCTTCGGGCTTTGGCAGCCCGCGAGGACATCAGGCAGGACTTCATGGGGCTCAACACGACCACTGAGGAGACCACACAGTCAGAGAAAAGTGAGAGGGAATGTCTTTTTCTTTGCTTTGTCTTCCTCGTCTGGAAGAATCTAACCTGGTGTCTGTCTATAGAGTCTAATAACTCCTCCAGTGCACACTTGAACACCTCCTCATCCTCTCCGGATCTTCAGGAGTGTCATCCACCCTTCACTAGCCCGATGCTGGTCTTCATAAAAGGTCAGCAAACACACGCGCTTCATTTTTCGTCACATTGTGGTCTTCCTACTGACTGGCGTCTGTGCTGACAGGAAGGCAGCGCGTCCAGGTCCGCCTGGCCGAGCCTTCGGCGAACTCCTTGAACAGCGGAGACTGTTTCCTCCTGGTCACCACAGAGAACTGCGTCCTGTGGAGCGGAAAGTCTGCCAACGAGAAGGAGCGAGCGAAGGTATCTGCAAGGATGGGTTACTGTTATTGTTCTGGTGCGTCCTTGTTGTTTATGGGAGTGTTAGCAATGTTCATTTAATAGGGATTGTGATAATACAGTAATTGTTTCAATTCTGTGGGTTGTTTGGAATTGCACTACTTGGCTGCAACCAGCAGAGGCGCTGTTGATTCGTGTTAACTACAGTAGTTTGTAAAGAAGAACATGACGTGTTCTACGGGAAGTTGAGCTACGTGCATGTTATTGCTCAATACAACACTGGCATGGAAACAAGTCTTCAGAACATTTGAAGAAGTATAAATAATGAATTGGAAATGTAGTCAAATGTCCGTCCCCTACTACAGTATTAAATGCTTGTCCCTCAGGCCGCAGAGTTGGCGTCTTTCATTCACAGCCACAAAGACCTCGGCTGTCAGGCTACCAAGGTCGTCCACCTGGAGGAGGGGCTTAACTGTGACAGCAGCCAGGCCACTGACTTCTGGAATGTTCTGGGAGGAAGGACACCTTCCAGAGGTTATACTTATTGCATTCAAGCATTGTTTGTGCAAAAGAAGGGTTATTATGTTATGTTGTGTTACTTCGATGTCCGCCGTTCCCGACAGGAGCATCATCACTAGAGGACGATGAACTGTATGAACGCGGTGCTGTGGAGTCCAACTGTGTTTACAAGCTGGTGGAGAACCGACTGGTACCTCATGAACAAGCCTGGGCCTCCATGCCCAGCATGTCCCTGCTGGAGTCCAGTCAGGTCTGCCTCAAGCTAACATCCACATTTGCAAAGAAGCATCATTATGTGGACAAAAGTACTGTGAGACTGATGTGTTCTTGTCACTGGGCTGAGTTTCCTAATACTTGTGCAGTTGTCCAGCTGAGGCCACTTTCACTCTGACCTCCTGTGTGTGTCGTGTGTCCAGGCGCTGGTGTTTGACTTTGGCAGCGAGGTGTACCTGTGGCTGGGGAAAGACGTCCCCGCCAGTGGTCGGAACGTGGCTCTCCAGCTGAGTCGGCAGGTATGGGTCGGCGCCTACGACTATGGCAACTGTCGAGTCAACCCGCTGGATCCCACACGGTGCAGCGCCAATGCGCAGTTGTAAGAAAGCCTCCTCCACGTGATGGTTTCATAATTTTTTCTCTTTATTTTTAAAATGGTTTCTTTATTTTTCAGGAGGGGGGAAGGACGTCCCAGCTGGGCTCTGTTTGGTGTCATCTTGGAACACAATGAGACGTCTCTGTTCAAAGAGAAGTTTGTGGACTGGACAGGAAGAGGCGGAGCCCAGGAAGAAGCTTCTCCATTGGCCAATGAGACTCAGGTACATTGTATGAACTTCTTTACTTGAATCCCAACACAAAATGTCCTCTGACTGTTTTTCCTCTGTTGTCGTAGTCTCTCTCAGTGGTGCCGTCATGTGACCCCCTAAGGCCCTGTGACGCCAAGGCTTTGGTGTCGGGTGGAGCGGCGGTCGAGGACGGAGAAGCCCATACTGTGCTGGCTGGCGTTGACGTCCAGAGGGGCTATGGCGCGGTCACGCTGGAGGGTGGGGTGCAGGCGCAGCTGAGGACGGTGGGCATTGACACGTGGCACGTCAACGAGTTTGACGACTGCGAAGTCCCTGTAGAGAGCACGGGACAACTCTACGAGGGGGACTCATATGTCATCCGCTGGACATACAGCATCAGCACTGCTGGTCCGTCACATCCTCGTGATGCATTTTTACTTCAAAACATCTTAAATTGATGGCTTTTAATGTCTGCTGCAGACGAGAGTGAACAAAAAGAAAACGCAGCCTTCTTCCTGTGGCGAGGTCGTCATTCCGCTGTGAGTGGACGGGACACTGCTGCCTTTCTCTCCATCGGGGTGAACAACAATGAAGAATCACAGGTAAGTCATTTACGGTGATTTTTGTTACTATACTTCTGATTGTATGTGTCATGTTGAAGGTTGTGATCCATCAAGGAAAAGAGCCTCCATGTTTCCTGCAGCTTTTCCAGGGAGGTCTGATCATCCACAAAGGCCACAGAGAGACCACCTCTGCTCAAACAGGTGCTGTAAATTCATAGCAAGTACACTAATTTCCCATCCAGTACTTTTTTTTTTTTTAAGTGATGCTTTGTGTTTAATTTGTAGCAGAGCATGTAGGCTCCTGGCACATGTTCAGCGTGCGAGGGGAGCTCCCTGATGAGGGCTCGCTGCTAGAGGTGGAGTGTTGCTGCGCCGCCCTGCGCTCCAGGGGCTTGCTGGTCCTGGTCAACGGCCAGCAGGGAGTGCTGTACCTTTGGACTGGCTGTAAAGCTCTTGCTAGCTCCAGGGAGGTGGCCAAAAGGGCGGTGGAGCGCCTTACTCAAGTGTGAGTGTCATGTTCTCCTGCTAGTTCGTTACAGTCCACTTTCATGTGGATGATAAGTTGGATGTGATGTGTGCTTGTGCATCAGGTGTCCACCAGAACTAGGTCTCCGTGGTCCAAGCAGCCCAGTGAAGATACAGGCGGTAGAGGAAGGCTCAGAGCCTGAAGACTTTTGGGCGGTGCTGCGACACATGGACAGGAAGGCCTATGACTGCATGCTGCAAGGTACACGTCAGTACATCACTAAGTCACATCACTATACATTATTATCATATTGATACTGTACATAATTAAGTCACCGCATCACTATACTGTATAGTATTATCACTACAATAACATTCTACGTATATCATTGATACACAACTAATGTGTTCACTATATTATCACTGCAATAGCATACAGTACTACATATCATGTTGATACATCATCAAGTCACTTCATCACTATTATAGCACTACAATAACAGGCACAATATAATATTGGTACAGTACATCATTAAGTCACTGCATCACCAGGTCATGCACTCATGTACTATTTCCTCTCTGGCTGTCAATCAGATCCAGGCAAGTATAACTTCACCCCCCGCCTTTTCCACCTGAGCGCCTCTTCTGGAAGCTTCCGGGTGGAGGAGCTGCACAGTCCGTTGCGTCTGCCCGGTCTGGTCATGGCCATGCCCTTCGTCCAGGAGGCCTTGTATGCGCCGCCACCACCTGGTGAGAGCAGAGTCAGCACTTTGACCACCTCCACCATGCAAAGAAAACACTCAAACATAAACCCTCCTTAGCTCTGTTCCTGCTTGACAACCGCTTTGAGGTCTATCTGTGGCAAAGAAACCATCCTGTGCAGGGGCGTGAAGAGAGCTGGAACAGTGAGAGGAAGTGCGCCATGGAGACGGCGCTGCAGTACTGCAACGGTAAAGCCGTCTGACAAAGAAGGTGGTTGAGGATGAGCTGAAAGTGCCTCCCCTTGTCACAGAGGCCAACCCCAGACGCCCTCCACAGGCCTACCTCATCCTGGAGGGCTCAGAACCTTTGACCTTCACTAATGTGTTCCCTCGCTGGGAGAGGACCCGGGAAGGCCTGGCGCAGGTGTGAACTAGAGCTTTAATGTCCACTTTATTATGTACCGCACGCACAGAAGTTATGCAGTAGTGTGTGCATGTGTAGAGAAAGAGTTAGCATGACCGCACATCTCTTTCGAGCATTTCATTTTGTGCTGGCTAATTCCTGATCTAAATGCAGAAACTTGTCCAATCAATAGACGCTGTAAAGGCCACGCACCCCAGAAACTAACCTATTAGTGTACATTTATCCAAAATCATCTCAGGGCAGCATGGGCCGATCCAAGCTGACCCTGGTGCAGGACGCCCTGGCCCAGCTCACGCGGATCCAGTACCCCCTGGAGCGGCTGCTGCAAAGCCCCTTACCTGATGGAGTGGACCCGCGACACCTGGAGGTCTACCTGTCGGACCAGGACTTCAAGGTAGGCTCACGGGAACTTTTTAAACTAGCTCGATTTTAAAATACTAGTGTTCCCTCGTTTATCGCGGGGGATAGGTTCCCAGAATAGCCTGCAATAAGTGAAATCCGCGAAGTAGCCAACAATTATTTCATATGTTTTAAGGCTGTAAAACCCTTCACTATACAGTTTATATACTTTTCTCAGACAGGCAATACCATTTTCTCACATTTCTCTGCTGGCTAATTCCTGATCTAAATGCAGAAACTTGTCCAATCAAGTCTTGTGGTGGACTACCACAAATAAATTTGGACTGCCACAAATCCATTTGCCACTACTTTTTAAAATTAGATTTTATTTTAGATTTGGTGCTACCTGTTCACCCTTGCTCATAAACACATTATAATGGGACACACCTCGTATGCTCCACATAAAAACACAATCACTGGCTGTCATGCACATCTTGGCCAATCAGAAGCCTGAAAATGCTACCACAACTGGCCTGGTTGCGCACTGTGACGCATGTGGTCATTAAATAGCAATAAATGACATGTACATTATCTTTAAAGTCAGCGCGTGCTTACATGGAGCCCAGATAACATTGAATTGCTTGTGCCTGTAAGGTGCACACATGCTTGTCTACCACTGCATGAACTGAAACCAACACCCATAAGTCAATAACGTCATGTTGTGTTGTTCAATAAGGTTTAAAAACATATGACATGTAACTTAAGAATTGTGCAAATTAGACAGTGATGACATTGCCCCCTTTCGCTCAACCCGACACCACAGATTGATTGCAGTCCTTTGGGAAACACTGGAAGTTGTTCTGCAGACAAATTGCAACATGTTTCAAATTTAATATATGAACTGTGATTGTTTCAGACCATTTTGGAGATGGAGCGAAAGGACTTTGCCTCCCTGTCAAGCCGGCAGCAAGCTGACCTGAAGAGAAACAAAGGACTGCTTTCCCAAATAACAGAAAATAGTATGTAGAAAACACAAAAAGTATGGTATAATTCAACTTTATTTATGTAATTCATGGACTTTTTAAACACGTACAGACAGTAGAAGACACGTTTCCAATCACTGAATCTGTACAAATCACAGGTAGACCGACTATGGAGATAATTCAGTGACAATTAGTGTATGTGGTGCATGGGTGCTGAGAAAAGATCGAATAAAAAATATACACAAGGAAAAAAGAGGTTAATTGTCTAAGCAGATTGTCTTTACGTATTCAGACACACTTTATGCGTGATTGTTACAACAATATTCTATGATGAACACAGTGAAGCTGGCAGCCATGTTGGACTGCACCTTCGCAGAACAACATGCAAGTTGTGCTCCGCCTCCAGTTAGCAATTAGCTTGTTCGAGCTAAAACTGTTTTACTACTTGTGTATTGTACCAAACCATTTTTTTTCACCTTAAAAGGGAAGTTTCTGAAGTCACACTGACCCTTGTTCACATTTTGTTCGCCAGGTTCTGCTGGTCCGCTCAGCAGCAGAACATTTTTCTCGGGATGGATTAGCTCACTAAGCCTTCATGTGATTGGATTAAAGCCCACCACCACTGGGAGATGGCCCACTTGGCATTTCCAACTATTATTACTTAAAGTGGTGAGGAAGTGCCTATAAGAGAAGATGAAGAATGTTTTAAGTCTAGATGGCCTGCTCTCTCTGGACTTCACCTCCAGCTTGGCTCCGATCCGGCTCGGAGGCCAAAGCTGCTTCCCGCAAGACCACCATGTGGTCTTCGGCCGCGTTCAGCGATTGGTCGATCCAGTCTAGACTGCCGGACATGTGGCAGGCGTTGCGGGTGACCAGAACCAGGTGGCTGACAGACAGGAGCAGAGCCGTGGCCCTGGGTCAGGAAGATAAATTACAATTTAGGAGCAATCCGTATAGGATGTTAACTCACTTGGGGCGGTGTAGTTCATTCTCCAAGTCGGCAGGGGGCAGCACAATAATTGAATGCTTGGCCTGGTCTTTTGTCTACCTAAACTGGACGAGACATGCTAACTTGACTAGCATCAGCAAAACGTGAATTTGCATTTTTTGCAAGCATAACCACATTAGCTGATGTGTTAACCTTTTGACAGCAAACTGCTGTAGTTACAACTGAATCAACAACAGCGCCTCTGCTGGTTGCAGCCTGGTAGCTCACTCAAATTTGCCTTAGTTGCTTAGAAGCGTGAATAATTTACAAATAATTCTACACACAGTTTTGTAGTGTTTTTTTTAGAAGTTGTTTACTCACCTGGCGTCCAGGAGGATGGGGTCCAGAGGCGGGTACATGGAACGCACCACATCGTCTACCCTGTTCAAATGCAAGGACGTCACTTATCCAGCAGGTTAGTACGAAGAGCTTTAATGGCTTTACCTGGGGCTGATACGTTTAGCCACCGTGATGATATCACTCAGGCTGGCCGGGGCTTTGACCTTTGCCCCTGAGCCCATCGTCATGGCAACCAGCTTCTCAGTCAAAGTGTGGCAGATCTATGACAAAATAATTCTATTAGCATGGATTCATCACCCGAGACAATATAACAAGCTGAGGTACCTTCAGGATGGAGATGCAGTGAGACACCAAACCACTGTATGGGGAGGACACAAATAATTCAGACACAAATAAATCATTTCATGACAAAAGACAAGACAAGGGCGGCCTGAATGAACGTACGAGGCGTCCTCTATCCAGTCCTCATTCTCCAGGATGGCCTCGATGTGAGGGTTGGTAATGACCACGTCGTCCAGCTCCAGCTCTGACAGCTCGCTTTGGGTCTCCATGGCTCCGATCAGGTCCACGGTGGGCCTAATGGGACATGAAGAACAGATTATCGCCTCTATTCTGTTTACCGCAGAGACTCTCCTATAGTTGCATGGTCTACAAAAACAAAGAAGATGGTAGTAGCTGCCTCTGAAGTGTCATGAGTCATGGAGCACCTTTATCTACCTCTGCATCCACTTTAAAATGTTGTGACTCAGCTGTTGATGTGAAAATGATGTGTGTACACTGCCCATAGTTGTTTTTTTTTTTTTTTTTTTACAATGAATTAATCCTCGCTATTAATGTTGGCTGAGCAGTTTAGCTCCTTACTGCTATTACAGCATTGGTTCTGTTGCTGCTGTGTTGTGCAATATACTTGTTCATAAACAGCCACATGGTCAAAGAGAGCATTCCACTTTCTCATTCACTCCAAATCATTGTTTGAGGTAAAACATTAACTGCCCAATTATTGCCTGCTTCCAATTAATGCCACGAAACAGGGAAGAAAAATCACCAAAATGGTCTTATATTGTTAATATCACAGTATTTGGCCGGCGTGACTAACTTAGAGTCAAAGTGGTGCAGCAGGTGGTGCGGGCGGCAGTAGCGGTGTCGACACACCATCACCAGGGCCACGAAGGACGCCAGGAAAATGGTGGCCAGCACCCCGATGGCCACGATCACCACCGTCTCCATGGCGACCGGGCGAGGCCTCCCACAGCGGCCGGAGTCCAAGTCGAAATACTGAAGGCCGAGCTGCCAGACTGTCCAAGAGGTACTATGTACGGGCGCTCATCTGTGGAGGGGGTTCATTGGCAGATTCAGTATGAGAAAGAGCTGTTCTACTTTAGCTCTGATTGCAATAGAAAGCTGAACTACACCAGCTACTAGTAGATTGTGTAACAACAGAAATACGCCAGAATCCTTCATCTTTGACCCATTCACCTCCTCTTGTCACAACACACTGTGTGTTTTTCTGTGTGGATGTTTTGAGGTAAAAAAGAAAGAACATTGAGTTTTCGGTGAAGCGCCAACACTGTTGAGGAATGCTGTAATTCTTTAATCTGATTATTTTTGGGTTAAATGGTAAGTGGCCCGTGTCGTACGGGGCTTTCTCCTGCTCTCACTATTCAGGAATATGCCAAAAACGGTAAAAAAAAAACCCATAAGATTATCATTATAACTGGACTGTAACATTTGAATAACATTCAAATAAACACACTAGACATGTTATTAGGCACACCTGCACAATCTAAAGTCATCTATGCAAGGGTTGTATCCGAAATTACAATATTTTTGACCCTGACATGTAGCTGAATAATCCCACCGCAACATAGAAACTGCTCTCTCTGTATGATACAGTAGTTACATAATTGTTTTCTTCATACAACTTCTAAATGCAAAATGTTGCACTTTTTTTTGGCTCAAATGAAAGCAAATGTGTGATGCAAAGTACAGGACTCTGTAAAAGGACATAAACGCCACTTTAATCAGCTTTTTGCGACACTAGCCTCATCCAGCTGTTATTTTAAACAAACCAAACGATACGGCAATACCACTACTTTAAAGTGCTTTCCAATGCAATTATAATGAGTTACAAACTACACTTTATTGGTTGTGTGCTTTGCAAAAAAAAAAAGTCAACTGAATCAAACAAAATATGTTAAAATTAGTCTTTACATGTGAGAGCAGCACATTTCAATACAATTGGTGATTTAAAAACAGAAATATGACTCACCTTAACATTTTGTTGCATTTAGCAGGATTCCTTTTCCTCGCAAAAAAAAGTAACAAAAAAAAGTTCCTCCTCCCTCTCCAGCAGCAGGATGAGGGGTGGAGACGGCGCCGACATCTCCAAACAAAGTGGAACTTGAAGGCGCCTCCCGGTTCAGCCAATGATGACAAAATTCCCAGGAAACTTGAAACTTCACCCATCAGGCGTGTGGGAACTTTGAACGGCAGGTGGCGCACCAACACCACTTAACCACCTTCGTCATGGGACCAAATATCTGCAGAACTAAAAGACAGCATGTGATTAAAGTTTGAGCTCACAATGTTTACGTTTATGTAAAGCATAAATATTTCCATAATGGTGCATAAATAGACGGAACGTTCAGATTACATTTTGATGTAAACATGCTTAAAAACCGTTTGGAGGAACATTTATGTTGACTATTTTTGCCCTTTGTTTTGTTTCCGCGGTATAGCACTTCAACGTTAGCCTGCGACGTGACGCAATGACGTCACATGTTACCTGACCGTAACTCGGCTAAAGCCAAACAATACTACAACGAACCAAGCTAAGCTAACATCTCACAAGATCATATTTAATATAATGTCACATTTGTCAGCAACATTTATACGAGGATTCGTCCCAAGAGCATACAGAAGTGTCACGCTCTGTGATTCAGCCCGCGTGACTGTGTTTATGTTCCCGTTTGATGCCTTAGTTCCGGGTTGTATGCTCTTATTTTGTTATTACTTCCGTTTTTTTTGCTGCGTCCTGTGTTTTTGCTAGCTTTGCTCTTCTGTTTACGCGCACCTGCTGCTAATTTAAGTTTCTCTTCTAGTTATTTCAGGTATTATTATTAAAATATACATTTTACCTGCAATCGGGTCTCATCTCTCGCCACACTGGGGTCGTGCTCCAACAGCACAAAGCCAAAACATGACACAGAAGATTACTTTTTAAACATTACAGGACAAAGTACGTGACGGGACTCTCAAAATGGCGGCACTGTCCTTACTCCACGAGCAGGTGATGCACTTTTAATTAGCTATTTATGTGTTTAATCATGTTTGTCATGGCTAAAATGGCGCAGTGGTGGAGCCAGAAATTTTTCATTGGGGTGGCCAAGGTGAGAACATTACTCACTTGGGGGTAGCAATAAGTTGATACTGAATGGCCAGCGGGGTGGCAGTAGAGTGAGTGACCAGTGGTGGCCACGACCACTTTAAATTTATTTAAATTAAATATGGCCACCGCCACCACTGGCCACCCCGTAGCTCTGCCACTGCTTTTGGACTGTCTTATTAGGACATATTTTCAATGTACAGTTTTCTGGATTCTGCTCTTCATCATGGCGGCCAAACCCGCGCCGAGCATAATACGGAAGTTGATGCCGTTTTAACGCTACACTTTACATGCCCACTCATGCTGCTACAGAGAGCTTCCATTATTAACAGGTTTATGTGCGGAGTCATGCTTCAGAATTTAAGTCAGAGTCAACATACTGACAAAACTTGAGCGGAACCGACCAAAGTTATCACGGAAAACGTACCTCTGTACTGCAGTTCATGCAAGACCCGGTTTTATTGACAACTCCTCCACACGGAAAGTTGTGTGCTGCAGTGAAATGCGTCCAAGCGGAAACTGCGGTAAGGTTGAACTAATGTTCTGCACCACAGAGCCGCGTTTGGCAAGATTGTCCCCCAGCCGTGGGGGTGGCCGGAGAGTGACCAAGGGTGGCCACGGCCGCGTAGCTTCACTACTGAAATTATGTAACTTTAAATAGCTGTCAATACAATGCAGTGCACTTGTACACCACCATAAATCGCAACCACAATGTAATGCATAAGGTTAAATTTTAAATTCATCAGGGTGAGCTGGAGCTTATCCCAGTTGACTTAGGGTGAGAGGCAGGGTACAGCACAGGGAGAACAGAACATGCAACGATTCAAACCTGGCAGATGTGCTGACCACTATCCACCACACTTCCCATGCTATCACCATAAAACGTATTATAAATCAATATGAGACTAAATCTTTTTTTTTTTTTCTCTCATGTTTGCAGGAGGTGTGCAAAGATGGTCAGATCTGACAGAAAGCATCACTGTGAAGGTTCTGCACTCCCTTTTTTTCCTCCTCTGGTTAATTGTTTATCCATTATAGTTATAGGCTAGTCACCTAGTTAATGACCCACAACCACAGTGAGTTTTGCCACGCTGCCTGCAGAGATAATTCCACTCGCTGTCAGCGTGGAGGCGGCACACAGTCTGGTTAGCGTGCTGTCAACACAGGTGTGTTTGTGCTGCGCTCTCATGCTTCACCGGCATTGTGGACCACAATATGTGTCAGCTTGCGTATAACATTCCCGTAGTTTGCCGTCATCGGTCATCCCGTTCCCTCTGCGCTCCTAATTCATCATCATCATGTGGACGGATTCCGAGCGGCGCTGGCTAACAAGCAGACTGGCCTTATCAGTGAGCAGCGGAACAGCTCATCAAACGTTACCAGTGGCTTCATCGCCAGAGAGAAGCCATCAAGATGTAATTGAACTATTTGTTGGCATGCTGCAGATATGGCTGTCAGTCAGGAAGCGTCAAATACTGGGCTTAGACAAAGCTAACCCTCGACATCTGACAAAATGCAATAGAGTAGGCGTGGTCAGTGGAGCAGGCTGCGGAATACGAGCACTTCGGCCAAGAGGAGAAGAATGCAGATTCACCATGTACACAACATGATATTTATGGAGTATTTAATTAAGAGAAACTTACTCTAGTACCCCACTGGGGTCCATTTTAGAATTTTAAAAGCCCCTGAAATGAGCAGGATAACACACCTTTGAGTAAGATTTACAGGAGATGATGTAGCGCATTTCTTACAGCACAAGTCGAAAAGCTACACGAATGCTGAAGCTTAGTTTTTAAGGAGAAAAGGCTACGTTTGCCTGTGGACGAAAGGTCAAAGCGCATAGAAAAATGTGTTGTGGACATAGCCTTAGAGCAGGGGTCTCCAACAACCGGGCAGCCTTGTCCACGAACCAGTGGACAAAAAAACTTTCAGAAGCACTCACATTTTTAAATAAAGTTTCGTCAAGAACCACTGTAAATCAAATGTATTGTAAAAGCATATACATTCTGGAAGCAAGGCTGTTTTTTATGGTATATCAAAAAATAAAATGCAAACAAATCTTTTATTCTGACGTCACATGAGGGGTCAAAGTTGGACGCGTGCGATCCCGTCGCTGGTGAGGCCAACTTAGCCATTTGTGTATTCATTGTGTGCGGGGAGAAGTTGGTAGTTGTTTTGTCTTTTCGGATGAAAATGAAAAGTAACTACTCAGAACTTTCCACAATGACATCGAGGACGTTGTTGCCATTTCCGTACAAACACGCTGCGCCTGTCGCCCACTCACATCAAGCCACGCTATTATCATCTTGTCTCTGGAAAATAGCCTCGCAAAGGCTCGCACCTCGTCTTTGTTTTATACGTCAGTAGCTGACAGTAACACGAGATTACTATATTAGATTAATAGAAAATCTGACAGATCTGCACCCTGGTCCATCAGGGCTCTGACACAACACGTGCTGGCCCGTGGGCTTGCAAAGGTTGGGGAGTATTCCACTTTTTTGTTTGCATTTTTAAAAAAAAAGATTAAATTACTCTGAAAGAAAGCAACTGAAAATGCTGTTACCAGCATGTTTGCGACGGCACTTTGCCCTCTCATGTCATATCCAAAACTGTATTTTGAATAACCTTTGTCCACTAAGTCTGCCTGATACTCTCTGCAGTTGATGAAACATCCCTGGCCACGTTTTGAGAAAACAATATGTTTTAAAAGCGCTAATTGTCTGTCAAGAGAGTCTTTGCTGTGGGAGCTCTGCAGCTTCCAAGCAAGGACGGATCCATGTTTTTTGCTGCAAACTGGGATTATACAATGGTGCTGAGTGGGGTGCACTCGGATTACCATTGATGGGGGTGGTGGATGGAGAGGGGGAAAAAGCATGTCCTTGAGAAGCAAAGACTCCAGCAGGCTTGCAGCAAAATATTTCTACAGCAGCTTCTTTATTCCCGCTCATCCCAGTCCTCTTTAGTGGCGCTTCTTGGCAGGGAAAGACGCAAAGCATGTTTGCTCTTTTGTTGCTCCGGTTGGAGATTACAGCATGTCGTCACATGCTCATACGACGGTTCTGACCAATACAGTCGGCTTCTTTGATCTCTCTGCAATTGCTCTAACATGTTTGCATCCATCTTCCTATTATTTACACGCGCGGTCATCTTAATGCATGTTTGCGTAGTTCTTCAATGCATTCACAATCTGTTGTTGTCTTTGAAACCATGTTTTGTAACGTTGGAAAAATGGATGCCTGATGCAGTAGAATATTGATTTTTAGCGCATTTTATCTGGTGATAGTCATTAACGTTAAAATTAAGCACTGTAATGTACTCAGCCATGTGAAAGCATAATGCTATAATGTTAGAATAGTCTGTGTACAGCTTGTATGGCAGTATAGATCTACAGTCCATTGAAAACGAGTCAACGCACAGCCAGCATTGTTTAAATAGCTAAATTGTGTCCTTGATGTGAATATTTAGTGAGCTCCATTTTTATCTAGCATTGCCCTAATCCTTTTGGGCATGGAACTGAGCAGAGCTGCTCAGGTTCTTACTGGAATCTCCTTCCACTCTTCCCTCCTTCCGCTTGAGGATGCCACACAGGTGCTCAATTGGGTTCAGGTGCGGAAGATACATACTTGGCCACTCCATCGCCTTCATCTTCATCTTCCTCAGCAAGGCACTTGTCATCTTGGAGATGTGGGGTCCGTGCCATGTTGGAAAACTGCCGTGCGGCCCAGTTTCTGCTTGACAATGTCACAGGCCATGTTGGAATTCACATTTCCCTCAATGAACTGCCGGCAGCATTAAATAGTTTTTTTTGTTTTCCTTTTTTTAATTACTGGTTTGGGCACTGTTTAAGCACCGGTACCGACTTGTATCGGATAATACTGTGTAACGATACCAAACCCTATTCCCAACACATGTTCCTGCGGACGCACGTTAGTGCTAATGTTATTGCCTGCACTTTCCTTTCCTCCCAACAGTTGTAATTTAATTTTATTGAAGCAAAAAGGGGATTACTCACCTCTTGATTTTCTTATCTCCGCATCGCATGGCTCCTAATCTCTGAGCAAGTTGGTGGCGAAGAGAGAGCGGAGCGAGGAGGCTTTAATCGTTTTAGCTGCTATCGATGGAGCTGCTGCTTGAAGTCAAGCCTGTCTGTTTTCTCACACAGCTCATGATGAATCAAGACTTAAGCAGAGTTTATCTCGAGGTACTCTGATGGAGGTTCAGGTCATTTTCCCACCAACTTTGGTAAGTCTTGATCCCTACCCAGCTACTGTTCAAGTAAACAACCGTGACAGAACATTGGCTGCTCTTTTCTTGTACATGTTTTTAAGGCCTCAAGCCTTCCCTACATGCATCATGTCTTCCAATAAATATTGTCTGGTTATTTTTAGTTGGTGTGTACCGACACTGCACACAACTCCACAAGCTTTGCGCTAATACTAGTGCCAATGCAACATGAGAGGTCCTGGCTGGTACAACCGTTTTTACAGACTGCTAATCTAGGCAATGTTGGTCCAAATTTTGCCTGAGTATTACCAAAGTTTGACTCTTTTGTGTTTAGTTGGGTATGGTACACAATTTCCTGGCTTTGTATTGTCATTGTACAGTGGTACCTCGGTTTTCATACCACCCTGGTTTTTGTACGATTTGGTTTTCGAGAAAAATTATTGCCACAAATGTCTCAATTTTTTTTCACTGTCTCAGTTATTATATGGCCAGACTGCGCCTAACAAATTAGTCGAGTTCCCAAACAAAGCATCCACGCATTGGTGACTCAGTCTCTGAGGAGTGGAGAGTGTTTGTTTGAGTTGGCAGACTTTATAGATATGGATTCCGGCCACGGAATCCTTTAGTGTGCGTGTGCTTTATTTGTTCATAGAACGCACACAGCACAATGAACTCCTTATCAGTCTCCTTCCGTCCTATCTAGCACTGTGCTATGGACTGATGGGGCTTTTAAATGCGCTGCATATTAACGTGTTAGCATAATCTGTTTTTTAAAATTTTTTATTTAGGACGGCTACAAAAAAAGTTGCAAGTGCCAAAACTTGAAAGTGAGAAACACTATTGAATTCAGTTTTCAACAAAAAATATTGCCACAAATATACAATACGGCCAATCATTGCGCTTAACCAAATGCCCTAATAGCATTCTGCGAAGTCGAGTGTCCAAACAAGACTGGTGACTCAGTCTTGCTGTGTTATTAATACACTTCGTGAGTCAAGCTGTTATCTTTTATTATAAAACGTGCTCTCGACTCCCACCCTGAAGTCATTGTCCCCAAGTTCCATCACCCCTCTGTGACGTCATCACCAGTTGACTCTGTAGGTCTTTGCTAACTAACACAGCTACACCACAAGTCTCTGCTTTTTTTAATTGAGTGGCTTCAAAATAACCCACCATGGAGCCAAAGAAAGTTGTAAGTCGTAGCAAAGCACAAAGGTGGTGTCCGTGTGGTTCTCCATTTCCCCAGATACCCTTTATTTTTGGGTATCTGGAACGGATTATTGGGATTTACATGATTTCTTATGGGGGAAAAATGTATTTTGTACATTATGTCACATGATTTCCATTAGCTTTTTGTGGCAGCGGCTATTACAAGGCTCTTTTTAGGCGGTAGCTATGGCAACAGCTTCCATTGTTATCCTTTGTTTACGGCGTGGCCTTCCTCCTCTTTGTTGACTTGATTGGCACCTGACGCTGTCGCCGTGCTATGATGTTACGTGGCTGATCCCGCATCCACTCACAAGGCGGATCAGGATTTAACCTTCCCAACAGGACCGCTTGTTGTCCTATCATTATCACCATCGTCCTAGTCAAGTGTGCTGTGTATTGATGACAGTGAGCCATCAGCCACTCTATCTGTAATCACGTCCCGCCTTGATTGTATCGCTCTTCTCTCGGTTCGCGAGGCCCCCCGCCCCCGTGACCCAACCGATCTCACACGGCGCCAGCTGTGAAGCCCACTTGAGCATAGAAAGGCCAAGCAGACGTGACCAAAGCGTGCACCGATCCCTCTCTGTGGTCTATTGATCTGGCCTGCGGTTTGATTGATGCTGTCTTTAAAAATTCATTAGTTTGAGGCACGAGGGAGCTGCAGGGGCGGCCGCAACTGCGGCAGGGTACATTTGTCTGTTGAGACGGACCAGAACCAGAAAGGAGGCATGGCTGGACCTCACCACCGCATAGACTCTTGTACTGCGGAAAAACCTGATGCATCCATGTACTGTATAGTATCACTCTCTGGTTGTTATTGATTGCCCGCTGACGTTCCACTTTGGTCCCCATCCTTCATCTCAACACGTGTGAAATACATGCACGTCATTTCGAAGCTGCATGCGGTGCTTCAATTATTGCTACGCCTCCTGGATCATCCATCAGTCCAACGGAGATTTTGAACGGAACACAATTAAGCGTATCTGGTGACCAGCAGCCACATCGCCTACACAACAGACGTTTGTTCTTCAGCCTGGTCTGTGGTTTTGGCTTCCACGGAAGATGTTTTTTTTTTGTTTGTTTGTTTGGGGGTTTTTTTGCATCCGTTCTTTCTGCCCGCCTGGTGACGGGAGTAGGATCCAAATTAGTTCACATAGATGAAGCCTGATGCTTTGAAGCTGCTGTGTGTTCCTACGCGCGCTGGGCCTAATGACTCCGCGTGGGAGGAGGCCAAATGAAGTGGAGTGAGGAACTCCGAAAAAGCCTATCAATCATAGACCAGTCACAGGTTCGATCCTGCCGAGTGCCAACACGCTACAGGATTGATTTCTGCTATTTGGCTGTTTTCTGGAAGGAAAAATGAACAGCATTCCAAGATAGACATGTGGGAATGTGAAGCCAATTCAAAGCAATTTGTGTCACAATTTGTTCTCGTGTTCTTATTTGTGTGCACACGTGGGATTTTTCTCTCACATTTCTAACAACCTGCTCCCCGATAATGGCTGGCAATTTTTTTCCAACAAGACTGGAGACATACAACCACAGGGAAAAATTAGATTTAAAAACTCGGTACGCCCACGCAACACTAACAACTTTGAACTTATCAATATGTGGAGCAAAATGATGCAACCCATTGATTAAGGAACTTTGGCAATGTACAGACGGTCCTTGTGTTATGGCATTTCGTTGTTATGTACACAATTAACACTGTACAAAAAGAAAAAGACCTAGTTACGTGCGTGCAGCAGAATAATACCAAGGTGGAAGTATACCTAGGGTGAAGAATACGTAGTCGCGTGTCACTCCACTACACTGAGGAATGTCGCTTTTGTTTTTTTTTTTTTCATTATGACAACGTTCACACTGCAGGTCAGTTCAGACTTCTTTTATTTCTTTTTTTTTTTTTACTTGTGACTTGTATCTGTGTTTTTATTTATTTATATTTTCATGCCCGTGTCAACAGTACAATTCAGGTTTTTGTTTCGTGACTTAGGCCCTATCTACACAGAAACGTACTGGGGATTTTTTTTGGCGGGTTAAAAAAAAAAAAAAGCGTCCACACTGTGCCGGATTAGTACATATAGTTGCATCCAGACGGGAAGGCATTGCTGAGTGAAACGATGTAATACCCAATGCAGTTTCAGGACACCCAGAACTTCGTTCCCGTGTGGATGAGAGGTGAAATGATAAACTACTTTGCTGTTTTGACCTGAAAGCGTTTCCGTGTGGATAGCCTCTTCGGCCTCATTCGTATGTAGATGTCTGATATATCTGAGCTGCTGCGGTCACCTCAACGGTGAGGTCTCATTTATCTGACCTATACGTCATCAAAAGTGTTTGTGTGTGCGAGACTTGGATGAGGTACTCACCGATGCAGGCAAGAGTTCTTGTTGTCCTCTGAAAATTATTTCAAGTGTCTGAAGCGGCTCACGTCAATGTCCCACCACTCCTTGGCTCCGACATCAGCCCATATGCTCCTCAGAACAGACGTTTCAGCAAGTTCTCCATGAACTGCCGTACCCAAAAGTCTTGCCCTCTTTCTTCTTCATCATTTGGATATGAAACTGTTGTTCTGTGGACATTGTGAGTTAATTTACATACCATTTAGGTAGAAGTTCAGATTTACACAAACTCGATTTACATTGCCGTTGTAGGAACAGAACTTGTACGAAGATCGAGGACTTCATGTTCTGTGTTGTAATATTGATGTTGGGAATGTTCATGAATGCACCTCAGCATTAATGAGGAAGTGTGTTGGTTGCTAGAGTGGAGCACGACGGAGAAACGTTTGCGAGTTTGAGATTAGTGTGGTGGAAGTGAGCATTGCTGTTGGCGTGATAAGGTTGGCCATAAAGTTCTAAAAAGCCAAACACTGTCAATTAGCACCTTGCAGCTCATAATGAGTCATCATAAATCATCGTGCTTCAACAGGGGATTCACCTGGATCAATGTATCCCTGTGTGTGTGTGTGTGCAGCAATCACAGCATGTGGTCAAACGTAGAAACTCTCCTGACAGAAAACACGATGCCATTAAGTCTCACTAATTGATTCTTTCGGCTAATTAGGGCATAGATGCTAATTTTAGCGCCTCAGCACTTAGCGGTGAACGATAACTCAGCAGAATCAATGACACATGCTAAATGGACGGTCGGCGAGGGACGTTTGTGCCGACTCATCCTCGTCTTAGCTTGTTGTACAAAAGCATGCACCTCCGGGCCAAAGCGAACAGATGGCGGGCCCCCGCAGTCTGAGCTGGCGGCTCCCCCGCGGAGGATTGTGGGTCATGTTGATTCCACCGGCAGAGCGCAGGGAAAGCCTCGGCCTGCCAGGAGCCGTGACACGCCGCTGAGCCGGCGGCGCTTTGAAGCTGGGAAATGAGAATTTTACCTCACCTCTGCTTCCTCGCCCACTCCCACAGCAGAGTGGGGAAGAGTTCAAACACGGCGTTCCACTCGGCCTCAGCGATGCCCACACTTTGTTCTCCGAGAGTGGCGAGCAGACGCTAGGATGTCGTGTATAACTGTACATGCTTTGTAGCACACTGGCTCATTAAAATGTGATGAGTGTGCATGCATTAACATGGACGACGACATTGTGGCGCCGCTCACGTGGTCATGAGTCAGTGGAGTAAAATAGCACCTTCGGCTTGCGTGAGAACATAAAGCACTCATGACTTGTCTGTCCTGCAAATGGAAACATGTACGGTACGTGACACCAGCCAACAGTTGCAAAATGAACACAATCACCTTCATGGGAAATGCACGGTGTAGAAGAAGCAATTAGGTGTTTATGGATGGATCCAGTTTTGTGGTGGCAGGGAAAGAAATTCGCGTGGGTATACAGATAGGTACTGTATCCTGTCATTGCAAGCTGAACATTGTTGACATATCGGTCATGCACACACCCACGGCAAATCAAAACGGGCATATAGTGGATATTATTGTACTTGTAGAACGTGCAGTTACACATCACATCTTGTCAAAGCATCTTCCTGCTGGAAAATGAGTGAATTGACTTGTGAGACAGCTCCCTCTGCTGGATGCACTTTCTGTTTACCATCTATTTTCTATACCGCTTCATCCTCATTAGGGTCGCGGGGGCAGCCAATCACAGGGCACATATAGACAAACAACCATTCACACTCACACCTATGGACAATTTAGAATTGCCAATTAAGAAGCCGGAGTACCCGGAGAAAACCCACGCGCACACGGGGAGAACATGCAAACTCCACACAGAAATGCCCAAGGGAGAATCGATCCCAGGTCTTCCCAATCTCCAGACTGTTCCTGTGTTGGCCAACATGCTAACCACTAGACCACCGTGCGGCCTCTGTTTACCATGAAAAACAATATCGTAATCTCTCGTGAATCTCCACGAAGTAGGATTTCGTATTTATAAATTGAATATTTTTGTAGTTAAGAGCATAGAAAACCTGTTTACGACCTTCTAAATAAGGATTTTAGCATTATTAGAGCTCTGTAGACATGAGATTACACCCCTATAGTCACCTTTACCTAATGACTTCTTTACACTTGGATTAGCAAGGGATGCTTTGATCGATCGGCCGAAGTTTGCTGGGATAGGTTCCAGCATACCCCCGTGACCCTAATAGACAATGAATGAATGAATGTATGTTAGTGTTGTGAGATAATTCAAACCTGCAATAAAAGCCAGTTGTCTGGCGCTTGTATGTCTCACCGAACATTTCTGACACACAAAAGTCCTTTAATACGCATATTTTTGATTAATAATCGGCCGTATTCAACCACGAAACAGCGTGATTTATATTTTTGGAAAACCGTTAGTGAAACCGCAGAATTCAAACTGAGATGTTAGAAATTTAAAGCAGAGGAAAGAAATCTACAAATATGTTCACTAAACACATACACAGTGCTATTGTATATTTGTCCCTACAGTAGTGTCAAAAAGGAGGTCCTGCCTTAAGAGAAGATATGCCTTCATTAGTCCCACAAGGGGAAATTCCAGAAATATTCTTGCGTTAAGTTTGTCTGTCCTGGTGTGGCTTGTGTCCAATCAAATCACCTCCATTTTAATTTGACTTCCTTCTCCCGTGGCGACAGTTAGTTACAGTCGATAATTGCAGATGCTTGACTTCCTGTTGCGGTTATGCCTTTCTGAAGCAAGCGTGTCAATGTGAAACAAGCCTGACGCTCCAACCAAAGCATAGCTAAGAGTTGAGGCAAGATGCACCCATGAAAACTGGAACACAGTTAGTTACACTAGAAATGGAGACGAAAGAGCACGCTGGATGTCCGCCATTGTTGTCTCTTGTTGTGTGGCCTTCCTCTTTGTTGAATTCATTGGCGCCTTCCACACTGTCGCCGTGATGCGACAGCTGCACTGGACGTCAAACGGACACCACAGTGTGATGTAAACAAACGGTGTGAAAGCACGCGGTGAATAAATACACAATGTTTATGTAACGTGTTGGAGATGAATTATGGAGCGATAGATGGACTAACACAGAATCACACACCTTCTGTCTCGGTCTCGCACACGCACTGCCACTCCACAGGGAATGTCGTACTAATATCATGTGTGAAGATGCCGATGGGATTTTTGGATCTTGTGGTATTTGTTCACGTCCCCTGTGGAAGCTGTACAACAGCGCTGAAAATGACCACAATTATTATCCTGCCTCTAGCCTTTTTTTCTTTTATGAACTGATGCTGAAGCTGTTAAATGGTGCATCTAATCAAGCTGCCTGATAAGCTGCTGTGAACCTTTATTCAGGTTCTATGAATAGGATGGTCTTGGTCTCATTCTACCGTTCATCACCCTACGACGGCCATGTAAGTTGAGTTTTTTTTATTGTAGGCTGGAACTTAGACCTAAGTTACTTATGATCTAAGCCACTCACGCTGTACACAGAACACCTGAAGGACGTATAAAATACAGTAATAGAAAGGTTAAATACAAGAATTAAATGAAGCAATCATGAAAAAGAGGGAACAGCTCTTTTTTATCCCTGTGCTTGTCTTGCACACTGGAAGGGCACGTTGCAAAGGAGGGAGAGTCGGGCTGATTGGGAGGAGGAAGTCTCAATATTGAGCCCACGACACTGCGAGTTGTCACTGTCCATTTTATAGGAGCAGATCTATACGCAGATACCATCAATTTAGCTGTTGTAATTATGACGATTTGCGTAATATTTTGACTTTATTCACGTAACATAACCTACTGCTTCCCTCAATATCAAATATTATTACGTTATTTTCATTTTGTTAGATTACAACTTTTTTCAAAATTTTTGGACTTATTGCAGATAAGCAAAAAAAAAATGCCGCAGGTCGCAAATGGCACCCACGCCGCACTTTGGACGGCCCTGAAGTCAGTGAACTTTGATTTGCCCGCGGCACAGCGGTTGGGAATCATTGAATTAAATCATATATTGTACAAATGTATTGAAAACCACACAATTGTCCATACGTTTTAGGCTGTAGTGTTCTAGCATCCAACAGAAGCACATTATGCAAAGATATTGTTTGTTCTTGATTGAAATAGCGTGTCTGGCAATTTTGACTCACTTGGAGGCTCTAATTTCTAATAACTGTGAGCACAGTGTCTTATTAGAAGAAACATCTCTGCTTTCTTTCATGAAGATTTTCTAAAGCCTTTTAGTGGCAAATATTTTAGCTCTGTGTAATAATGTCATAAAAATAATGAAATGTTTTTTGTTTTTTTTAAATTCTGTTCAGTTACTTGATAAGATGAATGTCAGATATATTTCCACACATTATTGGGATTTTTTTTTTTAAGGCGGCATAGTACACTTTGTTCAGAATAAGAGAAACACACTCCCCCTCTCACACTCGCACACACGCAGGATCATGCATGCTGTTTTCCATCTACAATCAGTCTCTTTTATCAAGAGCATTTTCCACATCTGGGTCGCCACTGACTGTTTTGCAAATCACAATTCATCCACTCATCCCTAGAGGAACAACAGATGAGGTTGGCTGAAACCTGACCTTGTGCCGCAGCCGAGCCAGCTGGATAATATTCACATTATTCATATATGGCAGCAGCACTTACACCCCCCATGACTGACAATATCCTGTCTAGTCCACGCAGGAGGGATATGCATGGCGGCGTGCATCCTGTGCAGTCTATTCTTTGATATGCACATAAAGTTGCTGCTTGTGTTTGTGGAGGTCAGGTGTAAACTGACAGTGGTACCCAGCAGACATCACGTAAAGTAAATACTGAATATAGATATGCACACGGACGTTTGCTTTCCTTTGGCTTCATCCCATCTGAGGTCATTACCATGTTTACACAAAGACCTTATGACCCCGGCCTGAGTTGACACTCCCAGCGCACCTTGTGTGATGCGTTAACCTGTTTTGTCATGTTCATGTTCATTTATCCCTTTTACTCATTTACATACATTTAGAATGGGTTTATGCATGTAAAACTACAGTATAAAAACGTGTTTTGTGTTAACATTTGTGACGCTCGTGGCATAACGGGCATCACACGGGATGCGTCGATCCATGAAACTCCCACTGATTGGTCCTCGTCTGGGCGACAGCGATGAAAACATTTTTCATCATCCTGGGACTTTTCATCATCCTGGGACCGTGTCGCAAGCCAGCGTGCGCACGATGACATGCACAAGCGCAAAATTTAACACACACAAATTTCTGAGATTTTAGATGCAGGCCGATATTATCCGATACTTTTTTTGCTGATATCAGCCCGATATCAATATCGATTCCACACACCCCTAATATTTTTCCTTATTCCTCTGCGCATAGTGACAGTTTTGCTGACTTGGTCCTTCTTATGATTCATCCTCATGCAATCAATATCAGCCTTTATGAGGAATCAACACAACCACAAGCGTGTGATTGACTGTAATGCAACACGTATTAAGCATCGATTTGTAGTCTGTGGCGCTGACTCATGCTCGATAACTAGCAGGACGCCGGTGGTGTTTGTGCTGGTGGGAGCTAACTGGATTTGACACACACTGGAAGATGTTTGGGTGTTTTGTATCATCTTCCTCGTCAGCGAAGAGCCTGCAGCCGTCCGGCAGTCAGGTGGGGGACGCCCTGTGTTGTGTGTGTGTGTGTGTGTGTGTGCTTGTTTAAAGGTGGACGTCAACTCCACAACCCCTTTTTCAGAGCAAAGAGAGAGATGATTTTGTGGCGGCTTTTCCCTGGAAGCTCCATCTGTCCAGTGGAGCATCAAAGCGTGAGACGACGGCTCAGGTGAACCTGAGAGCCCCCCCTCCACCTTTCTATCTGAGTCCATGATTGTGCTGCTTGTGGATGTGTTGTGCGTCACATTTCCCTACCCACGCATCCGCCCTCGACTGGATTCACGCAAAAACCTCCTAAGCGCTTAGTGCTGATGCGAGCGTACATCCCTGTGAGGAGGACGCTTCCTGTGGGATTGCTGCACAGCGCCAGATGAGCCCAAACACTCCTGGGACGTGGATAGCATGTCAAGAGTTCATCACGTGAAGCTGTGATGAGTTCAGAGGAGGCCATTGAAGAAAATATAACAGCAGCATTTGTCATAGTACTCTCTTACATCATCATCTGTTATTTCCTTTCCACTTTCTCATGTACTCCAAATCATTATTACATTTAAAAAAGGCTTGTTTTAAATATGAGTTTTCACTTTTAGGAAATAACAGCCTCTGTCAAATTATCGCCTGTTACTATTTAAGATTCCTCGGGTGGCCACACTTTTTCCACTGAGGGCCGCATTTTGAAAGCTCAAGAGATACAGCAGGCTGCTCACTGAGATTTTTATACTTTTTTTTTTTTATTTTACAAAAAGTCAAATCATCATCATCATATAGTCGCTATATTGCCGTTTGAACATCGTGCCCTCACTATAGCACAAAGAAATTGCTGTTTTGTGGTTGAATATGGTCTGTTAGTAAAAAAAAAAAAAAAAAAAAGCATATTTAAGCAAATTGTACTCATTCTTGGCCTAAATTAAGCATTTTCAAGTATAGAAATGTCTGAATAAACGAACTAAAACAAATACAAGGCTGAAGAAGCGCTGTAATTGTGAATGTAGTATTCTACATTGGCCACTCGGTGTCAGTTATTGTTCGGTGAGACAGGCACTAGATGTTAGCATCAGAACAGGTGTTTATTGCAAGTTTAAATTCTCATCACAGGTACAATAATATAGTAATCATAATAACCATAACCCTAGATAAAACTCAACTCTGAACTTCCTGTCCCCAACACATCTGTCCTCCCGCCCTGTCCTAGGGAACACATTTACTGTGACACTGCTGGAGCAGGAGTTTTATTTCCATATTATGACTTATTTACTCTTATTTTGTCTACTATATTGGGTAATACAAGTGTGAAGCCATTTAAAGCCGTCATTACAATACATTGATGAGACAATAATGAAAAAATATATTTTTTAAACGTGAAAGTGCCTTGCAAAAAGCAAATTGGCCATGGATCTTATCACAGCGAGCCAAAATACCTCCGTGTTCTGTCCGGTCCAAGCACAGTTCTAACGATTCTCTGCTGTCTGCAGTGGCTGGCCTGACAAGAGACGTAGAACTTTCTAACAACAACAGGAAGAAAAAGTTGGCATCGCTAAAAAGAATCGGCTTGTGGTTTTTGTGTATTTCACAGTAATTATGAGGTTGAAATCCAAGAGCAGTAGGGAGCCAACATTTCACACACACACACACACACACACACACACACATAAAAGGAAAACACTTGGCACATGCTTTTATTTGACATGTAATTAGCATTCTCATACTCTCAATATGTCACCACCACCATTCAGTATCATTCTAATAGACCAGGGGTGTCATATCCATATAGTGTATGCAGCTTATCATTTTTTAAATTTTTTTGTGTGGTTGGTCAGCAAATATGACATGAACTTTGGTGGAGGTCTCTCTGTATGTGATATTTCAACAAGCCCCCCAGTGGCACCCAAGGCCGCCAAATGCTACCCGTCGTCTCCGGGCGAGCCCGTGACCACAACCCGCGTTCTGTTGTCCTTCCTGCTCCGACCAGCTGGCAGGGCCGAGTCGCCGCAGGCCGCATTGGCCGTCCGTCAAGTGCCGGCGTCTGGCTCTGCTCGCCAAAGCAGAGCGAGGAGCTGCTGAGATGTGACGGCAAGCGCCAGTCGCTAGTTTTCCCTGCTAGTGGACTGCTTCCTGCCATGACTGTATTAGCCTGCCTGAGATGGGTCACGTGACCCCTGGTGTGATACAAGTGATGACAGTTGTTGACCTTTTAAGGTGTGCTATCATGCTGTGCTTTCTGTCCTCCTCGCGGTCTGTTGTTAGGATGACGGCTTCTCCCACCATTTGTGCTCACGCTCCACTTCCTGCACACAGGCTACACGCCGTGTGAGCTGTGACGTCAAGGCTGCATGTTCCCTGGCTTATTCATGTGTGGATGATCACAAGAACATGTATGGAGCTGTGAATTCTCTCAGGTGTAATCAGAAAAGTGACCCTCGGTAAATCATTGTAATCGGTTGTTATTCACCATGCAATCACTTGAAGCTCCCCTATTATGCAAAGTGATTTTTGATGGCGTTCTAACAGTAATATGGGTCCCTCGAGCCTGTTTTTATGAGCACCAAACGTGATAAAAATATCATCTCTCTCACTTGTTTGCTCCACTTTGGAGAGAAGAGGTGCTCAAAGGCTCCCTTTTTGAAGGTGCGCCTTTTCATGATGTTATGAAGGAGAAACCTCTGTCCCACAACGTATATATGCTTACCACTTATTTAAAAAAAAAAAAAAAGAGGCTTCGCTACATGTCTTAAAATACAGCAAGTAGGAGCTCTGCCGACTCTGTCAGTCAGCTACAGACATGGGAGCTGCAAGTTTGATCATTTAGTTTTTCTTCAGTGAATAGGCTACCTTGCATGCTGCTTCTGTTAGTGTGAGTGTATTGTTAGCACTATAGCATCACATAGCTATGCTAGTGTCAGCAACATATAGTATGTGACCCTGCTGTCCCACTCCTTAATGTTGTATGTGACATATGCCATCGATTACCTATGACAGGTGCAGAGGTACACTATACAGTCAAACCTCAGTTTAGGTACGCCCCACTTTGCGTTGAAAATTTTTGCCCAAATTTTGTCTGTTTTGTCTGTACACTCTTGCACGTAACAAACGGGTCCATTTGCCCTGTAAAATATCGTTCAGCGAAATGGAGTGCACAAACAAAGCACCCTACATGTTTCTGACTCAATGTGTGCGCATTCTTTTAGGTGTTACAGCTAAATAACCCAACATGGGGCTAAAGAAAGTGCCAACAATTCAATAAAGGTGAGAAACACTCTTGAATTCCACTTTGACAGAATGTATGGGAAGCTCACATCAACAATAAGTTCATTTGTCACTTATTATTTTGCATTGTTTTCTGCAAAAAGCTGTTATTCTCTATAAAATGTATTTTTAGTTGATATTTTTGGGTGTCTGGAATGGATTAATTGAATTTACATTATTCTGCTTTGGAAAATTTGCCGCTTATGACACTTATGCTGCAGGTACTCAAGACGGCCGCTAGATAACCAGTTAGCCTGGAATTTATTTCTTCTAAACTTAAGAAGTCAAAAACATACCACTTCGACACGGGATGGGAGGAGAACTCTTCTGCCGTGACAGACTTCATGGCTTCATGCAGTATTAAGGTAATGTCTTATCAATGTGTGATTACTGCCACCTAGTGACCAGAATACTACATATCACTTGTATTTCAATATGTTTTGACTAATAATAGACCATGGTCTACCATGAAAGAGCCATCATTGATTAATTAATTTCTTAAGAAACGCGATATAGCGAAGGTTTTATTTTAAGTGTGACTGCTAAACAACCCCCCATGGGGCCAAAGAAAGTCGCGAGTGCCAGCAATTTTATAAATGAGATGAGAAACACTATTCATTTCTACAGGGTGTATGGGAAGTCTGCCTCAACATTAAGTTCCATTCATTCGTCGTTTATAATGATTTTGCATTGTTTTCTGCATGTAAATCTATTATTCTCTATTAAATGTATTTTTGTTAATGTTTTTGGGTGTCTGGAATGCATTCATTGGATTTACATTATTCCGCGTTGGAAAATTTGCCTCGATTTTTGTTTCTGTTTTCGTCAGACTGTTGGACAGTCGGACAAAACCGGAGGTACCGCTGTATATGTAAAAAGTATACAATAGTGTTTCCGGGACTCACACACACACACACACACACACCCTATCAGGGACAAACACAGCTCATTAACATTAAAACTACAGACACAAATCTTACTTTTAAATGTCCAACTTCAAGGGGAACACGCTTCCAATACACTGTATTGCAGGCCGCCTCAGACTTTATAATTGCTGACAAATAGCACAATATGGGGCTGGAAGCGCCTGGTTCCGGTGTGATGCATGGTCACACATTGCTCTCTGTGGCAGCTTTTCATCATTTCCACGCAGCCTTATTCACACCATCTATCCTCTCTGCTGCAATCATTGTTGCTGCTCGAGTAATAAGTCCATTCCCCCGAGGGGGGGTCATTAAACTTTTATACCACAAAAAAAAAAAATCAATTATTGAAAATAAATGCTGGTTTGTAGTGAAGCTCTAAAATATTTTGACCACTACCTTTGCTAAATAACATATTAGAATCAGCTCTTCCAGCAAGTGAGCGTTATTGGTATAAAGGGTTAAGGATTTAAGTGGAGATTTGACAGCCTGGGGGGGCAACCCTAAAGTTTGAAAAGCATCTTATCCAGCAGTAGGAGAGAGCGAGACGGAGCAAGCGCAGATTAAACATGACTCCCTCCGCCGCACAAAGACGACGCTGACGGATGACGACGAGGCTTGACAGCTTAACCGTCGCTGTTCTTGTTCTGATTCGTTGCATAATTTAAACGATGGAAAAGAGCACATGAGAGGGGGTTAAAGGTGCGCTGAGGATAAACGCTGGTTGTTTCCCCATGCAGTCACTTTTTTTTTTTATTATATAAAAAAGGAAAACAGAAAACAAAATGAAAAAAAACAACATCTAGAGGTTGCTTACAGCCACGGCTCCCAATGTTTTTTGACCTGGGGCTAATTAGAGACCCCGACGGGTATTTGCTGTGGTAGACGAGCATGCGGTGACTATAGGGGACTTTGCGGTTAATCAAATGGGGGTATTAATTGGAGCACTTATGGTGTCTGAAGGTGATTCTAATTGGGATTGTTGTCTTGGTGGAGGTTTTTGCTCTACTGAGCGCCGTTATTTTCTTCACTTTTCTCAGTGGAGTGCAAACTGTCTTTTCTAATGAGGCATCTGCATTTGAACTGAAAGCATTTATTTACAGTAGAGATTGTGTTGGTTAAACTCTGCAAAGTGTGCGTCGCTGATGCTTTTGTTTCCTAAAGTCTCCTAGAATCTCTTTAAAGCAGCTGGATGGCCTGAGAGGAATTTAATAGAGATTTCCCAACATGTTGCTTGATGACAGCCACGTCTTTAAGCATGGTACTCCTCATCCTCCTGAGTCAGCCGTCGGAAATCTTCACATTTTCCTCAATCCGAGGAGTTTTTCCTTTTCAGGGTTTTATCCAGGCAGGCCTTCCTGCCGAGTGTGCACTTTGTCACCAATACTAATCCTCCGTGTTGCAATAATGAAAGCCGCATGTGAGCGCAGACACCTCCAGGGTGTTTGCTAGCTACCTGTGATGGAAACAACCATAAACATCCATGTCCTCCTACCATATTAACATATATTAGTAACTTATCATTTCAGACTGGAATATTTCCAAGCAAAATGAAAACAGCCAAGGTGGTTCCAATTTTCAAAAAAGGAGACAAACACCAATTTACAAATTATCGACCAGTTTCCTTGTTACCACAATTCTCGAAAATTGTGGAGAAGCTATTTAATAATAGGTTGGACAAATTTATTAATAAGAATGAATTATTGGCAAGTAGTCAATATGGTTACAGAGCCAACATTTCAACTTCTATGGCACTGATGGAAATCACGGAGGAAATCACTACTGCCATAGACAACAGAAGATGCGCAGCTGCAGTATTCATGGATCTGACAAAAGCTTTCGATACAATTAATCACACTATTTTAATTTCAAAATTAGAAAGGTACGGAATTAGAGGTTTAGTCTTAAATTGGGTTAAAAGCTACCTAGCAAAGAGGAAACAATTTGTAAAGCTAGGAGAATATACATCTGGGAGTCTACACAACACGTGTGGAGTACCACAGGGGTCCATATTGGGACCAAAACTGTTTAACTTGTACATTAACGACATTTGCAAAGTAACTAACAACTTAAAATTGGTCTTATTCGCCGATGATACCACTGCTTTCTGTTCTGGTGAAAGCACACAAGAACTCATTAAAAAGGTCAAGGATGAAATGGTCATATTAAAGTCATGGTTTGACAAGAATAGATTATCTCTGAATTTAAGTAAAACTAAAATAATGTTATTTGGTAATAGTAGAAAGGACACGTACGACCAAATACAAATTAATGGAACGGATATTGAAAAAGTGGAAGAATATAAATTCCTTGGGGTTATAATAGATGAAAAAATGAGTTGGAAATCTCATATTAAATATATACAACAAAAGGTGGCAAGAAATATCTCTATATTGAATAAAGCAAAATATGTTCTTGATCAAAAATCACTCCACACTCTGTACTGTTCCTTAGTATTAGCATATCTAACGTATTGTGTGGAGATATGGGGAAATAATTACAAAAGCAATCTTCACTCACTCACTGTACTGCAAAAAAGATCTGTGAGGATAATTCATAATGCCAAGTATAGAGAACATACAAACCCTTTATTTTTAAAATCACAGATATTAAAATTCGCAGATTTAGTACACTTTCAAACCGCTAGAATAATGTATAAAGTTAATAATAACTCGTTACCCAAAAATCTAATCAAGTATTTCTCAATCAGAGAGGAGAAATATGATCTTAGAGGAAAATTAAACCTAAAACATTTATATGCGAGAACAACGCTGAAAACCCACAGCATTTCCGTGTGTGGAATTAAATTATGGAACGGATTGAGTAAAGAACTCAAACAATGTACAGAGATGAGCAAATTCAAAAAACAATACAAGCAGTTGATGTTTGCTAAATACAAGGCAGAAGAGTCCTGATTGTTCTGTCAGGTTGGTTATTTTATTTTATTTATTTATTTTTTTATTTTCTATTTTATTTTATTTTATTTTATTTTATTTTATTTTTTATTTATTTAATTAAATTTTATTTTTTATTTATTTATTTATTTTTTTATAATTTTCTTTGTTGTGTTTAAAAAAAAAAAAAAAAAGGAAAGGGAAAAAAAAAAGCTTTGTTCTTATTTATTTATTTATTTATTTAGTATTGTCATCATTATTATCATTATTATGAATGTTCTCTCTTTTTTTGGGGGGAGGGTTATCTCACCGTTATCTATTATGTGTTATCCTGACTATCACTGAAAACATGACATGGAATCCAGGAAGTGAACTACATGTACTGTACTAGATGTAGAATGGATGGGGGGTAGGATTAAATAAGCTTTGCTTCTTCCTACTCCTTTTGGACATGTGGAACTGTCAAAGAATGATTCACGAGATGTATTCCATTGTAACCTTCATGTTCAAATAAACTAAACCAAACCAAACCAAACCATGTGAATAAATATTAGTAATGTCGGAGAACACGCCTGACACCAATGAGCAAGAATGAGCGTAAAGGACAGAGAAAGGCAGCCATGTCTGCCAGTCACGTCGCTGTCACTACTCATAGAATTTAAGAGCTTTCATTATTTCGGCATGTTTTTCAAGCCGAATGTCACCGTTTGGCCTGCTGAAAGCGCGCTTATGTAAGAAATGACACAAGGGCATCTTGATTTGATTTGGTGGAAAGCGTTAGACCAGGTGTGTCCAAAGTGCGGCCCGGGGGTGGCAAAAATGGAAAAATCAGCAGTAATTTTACAAGAATAAAGTCAAAATATTAAGAGAAAAAGTTGTAGTCTAACAAGACAATGTCATAATTTTAGGAGAATAACATCATATTATGAGGAGAAATTTGTCATGTCAATGTCATTTTACTAGCATAAAATGTAAATTATTAAAGAAAAAAGGCATTATTTTTAAGAAATATATGTATCTATAATATGAGAAACAAAACTATTAATAAAGTTGTTATTTTTGGAAAATTTGGTTGTGGAAAAGGTTATAATGTTTCAAGAATAAAGTCAAAATATTAAGAGAAAAACGTTTTATTCTAACCAGAATAAATGTCACCATTGTACAACTATAAACTTGTTATATTATGAGGAAAAATAATGTCATTTTAGTAGCATAGAGTTGAAATAGTAAAGAAAAAATGGTATTATTTAGAGTCATATGACAATCAAATAAAACAAAATAAAGTTGTAACTTTTACAATTAGTTTGTATAATTTACAAAGGTTATTTTAAGAAGAAAGTTGAAATTGACTAATAGAACAAACAGCCATCATTCATTAATGTCTGAAAAGCCACGATATACAAGGAGGGGGCAGCAACCAAACTGTGATTTTGCGGAGGCCGACTGTATTGCACAACTCCACCAAGAGCTATTTGTAAAGTTTTGATTCCGTTTATAGTTTTTATATCTTAAGCATATATCTTGAATGTGTAAAATTATGTTCTACAACTTGGAGTTAACCAAAATGACCCAAACGGTGACAATAACAACAATATGCATAGGAATAGGAAGTGACGTGAAGTAAGCATATTCAAAGCCATGTCCCAATACTTTTGTCCAATATCACCATGCGTGGTGATGGTTCATTTGATGCTTAACGAGTTACATCAAGGAACATCACATGATTACAGTTCCACAAGTCAACATGGCTGCAAATTTTTTTTTTATTTTTATTTTTTAAATTCTACCTCTTCTCCATGTCTGTTGCACAACGTTACTTATGTCACAGTTGTTTTTACACCTGTGTGAGCGTAAGGCCCTGGACGCTGGCAGCTGTCGTGGATGCGACCCCAGTGGACGCCTGTTGTTCCGCCCCCCCCCCCGCTTGTGCTGCTGAATCACAGATGAGCAGCAGCTGATGGGGGCTGACAGCCTGTCCGACTTCCCGCCTTTCTGCCCCACGGCCATGCTAAACATCCTGACTTTCATGTGCTCACGCTGAGGTCAGAGGTCATTTTACAGGCGCACACTGTGACTGTGGCGCGAGTGTGCATGTATTTATTCACCCCGCTTTGTTTGACTGCTAATCCTTGGCGGAGGTGGAATTTGAACAAACTTGCTTATGGATTTAATGGGAATTTTGGGGACAAATTTTGTCATTAGATGAGTTGAACTTGGGGCCGCACGGTGGCCGAGTGGTTAGCATGTTCTCCCCGTGCGTGGGTTTTCTCCGGGTAGTCCGGTTACCTCTCACATTCCAGACACAATAGGCGATTCTAAATTGTCCATAGGTATGAATGTGAGTGTGAGTGTGAATGGTTGTTTGTCTATATGTGCCCTGCGATGGGCTGGCGACCAGTCCAGGGTGTGCCCCGCCTCTCGCCCCAAGTCAGCTGGGATAGGCTCCAGCATACCCCCGTGACCCTAATTAGGATAAGCGGCATAGAACATGTATGGATGGAAGTGTTGAACTCTGCTTCTGCCTTTTTAGCTTGTTGATTTGTGTCAGCAGCGATGGCACAGGGAAGGGACAATGGCGAGCTAAATGTCAAATCATTTTGTCAAATACGTCTTATTGCTCGCCAACTGTGCAAGGCTTTCGACAGAGAGAAGCACTGAAGGTCAGTGTTTGCGCTCAGCGTCTGCTTGTCCACAAGCCCTTTTTTGTTTAAACCACCCAATGCCGGGATCTGCCTTTTGTGCACGGACGTTCCCTGCTGGGACTTCATTGTGGATCAATTTGACTGTCAAAACCACCTTTGGAATTTTGCTGCTGAAAAGGTCAGACCTCCACCATGGTTCATCTCCTCTGGCCAGCATTATATTGGCATGGGGTTTGCGAGTCAAAGATCCTCTAAATGGCAGGAGCGCTCTGCTGTTTTGAAGGGCCTACTGAGAACATGCTAGTCAAAGATCCTTTATATGCCAGGAGTGTTTGCTGCTATGTGACAGGAGCTCTCTGCTGTTTTTAAGGTCATACTGCAAAATTGCTAGACAAAGATCTTTTATATGTCAGGAATGCTCTGCTGTTTTTAAGGATGGAAAAACACTAGTCAGAGATCCTCTATGTGACAGGAGTGCTTTGCTGTTTTTAAAGACCTACTGGGAAAACACTAGTCAAAGGTCCTCTAAGACCGGAATGCTCTGCTGTTTTTAAGGATCTACTGCATAAAAGGCTAGTGAAAGGTCCTCTATTGGACAGAAATGCTATGCTGGTTTTAAGGACCTACTGTGAAAACGCTAGTCAAAGATTCTCAATATGACAGCAACTCTGCGCTGTTTTTAAGGACATACTGCAAACAAGGGTAGTCAAAGATCCTCTTATATGACAGGAGCGCTCTGCTGTTTTTTAAGGACCTACTGTAAAAAATGCCAGTCAAAGATCCTCTATATGCCAGGAGTGCTTGCTGCTGTATGACAGGAGTGCTGTGCTGTTTTTAAAGGATGGAAAAACACTAGTCAAAGAGCCTGTTCGTGACAGGAGCGCTGAGGTGTTCTTAAGGACCTACTGGGAAAATGCTAGTCAAAGATCCTCAATATGACAGGAGCGCTCTGCTGTTTTTAAGGATAGACTGCAAAAAAGGTTAGTCAAAGATCCTCTATATGTCAGAAACCCTCTGCTGTTTTTAGGAACCTACTGGGAAAAAAACTAGTCAAAGATCCTCAATATGACAGGAACTCTGTGCTGTTTTTTTAAGGACCTACTGCAAACAAAGCTAGTCAAAGATCCTCTACATGACAGAAACGCTCTGTTTTTAAGGGCCTACTGCCAAAACACTGATCAAAGATCCTCTATAAAACAGGAGTGCTCTGGTGTTTTTAAGGATCCACTGCACAAAAGGCTAGTCAGAGATCCTCTATATGACAAGAGTGCTCTGATGTGTGTCTGTTGCAAAAGTGTTCGTTTCGAAGTGAAGTCGCTAGTCACTCATGTGTTGGATTTGGCCCGCGGGTCTCCAGTTGAGTAATCCTGCAGTAAAGCCTGACTCAGGAGCAAAGATGTTGGTGGAAAGACAGCCAGGAAGAACATTTCTACACAGAAGCTTCAAGCAGGCCACTTAATCCCAGCAGGACCATTTATGTTCACTGAGATGAGTGCAAGCAGTAATCTACTTTGTTTTTTGCACGGTGCTTGTTTCAACTTCAATTTGCTTCATTCCCTCAATGCCTTGCTCACTTTTTCATCATCCCCGAAGTGTGGCAGATTGGAAATGTTGCCGTCAAGTTTCATTGCGAGAAGCGGGACGGCTGCTTTAATAACATTTTATCAGCCGGTGCTGATGTGCCGAGCTATAAAGCGCAGTGAGAGACGGGCCCGCACTTCCTCCTGTCGCGCTCTGGAAGAAGCACGCTGAAGTGTTGACTCCACACGGCCGCCGCAGGGGACGGATGGCGAGATAGCGTTACTTACGTCTGGCTTGGAAGAAAGTGACTATAAGTAATAAGACAAAGCATCAGCAGTTACCTTTTCCTTAGTCATCCCCAGCTGCTCTCGCTGGTTGCCAGGGAACAGATACAGATGAACGCCGCCTCTTATCTTGTCACTCTCCTCATTTCCTGCGGACCATCTCTCCCCTGCGGCTTCTGTTCCCGTGACGATAGAGATGAAAGGCACCCGGGGGGGTGGGGGTGGGGAATGCCGCCACTGAGACAACAGTGTGATCACACAGGATGGAGAGCTTTGTAATGACTGTGCAAACAAATGCGGAGCGTAGGGACGCTCCGTTGCCAGGGACGACACCCCAACAACAAACATTTCTTTTACGTTTGGCGACAAAGAGCATCCTCCCAATGTGCTCTTTGCTCTTATCAGCACAGCTAACACACTCAATGTGTTTTATTTTATTCAGGCCTTTGTACTGCGCCCTGAATGACATCACACATCCAGTCCAAGATAATAATACTAACATCATTGGATTCACTGTACTGTCGTAGTGAGTAGTGTAGCTATGAGCTGCAGCTAGCTGTATGGCGACGATCAGAGTTCTGCTAAAAGGGAATCTTTTGAGTGAAATTTCCACAAAAAAAATATATATTTTGATAAATCTGTATTTGTGGGGTCGTGAATTCTGAATCGCTATTAAACTATTATTAAGGGTGTCGCAGTACACTCAAGCTCACAAGACACGATATTGGCTTCACAAAAGCGAGACGATATGATATTAACTTTAACATTACCTTTAAGAAAACTGCAATGACAAAATATACAACAAATAACAGACTTGTTATTTAACGGAGTCACAAAACAGATTGAAACAAAAACTAAACATAAAAGTTAAAATAATGAGAGTAGTACGTTGTAGCTGCTACTACTATTCAGTTATGTTGTGTAGTTATGCAAAGACACTTGTCAGATACATCGCAGTAGATTACGCAAAAACTACAGCTCCCATGATGCTTAGAGTGCGCTACCGGGAAGTAGTGAATTAGTCTGAAATTAGTAGTGATGTGTGATGCCACTGATTTCGTTTCCGATACGAGCAAAATTCCGGATGGTATTGGCAATACCGATACTTCGTGCAAATTCACCTAATGTGTAGTGTATTTCATATCATAGCATAAATACAAGTCATTTAAGTAATGTATGTATTTATTTATTGATTGATTTTAAAAAATATTAATTTAAATGATTCATTTTAAGAATGTAATAATTGTATTTATTTACTTTAAACCCTGACATATTGAGGTAGCGGGGTGATTTCCAATATAGCCAAGCTAATATTCAGCAGAAAAACACAGACGACAAACTCAACAAAACATGTGAAAATTGTATTTTAAACAATAAAAAAAAGTAAAATTGTGAAACCATTAAGATAAATGATTCATTATTAAGAACTATTATAAGAATGAAACATTTTACTCACAAATCACACATGGCTTTGTTTCCGATCGGTCATCGTTTCAACAGACGAATGTTTCAGACAAACATGACCTCAAATGACTGAAATATTGATATTTTTTTTAAAATTTGAGAATCAATTTAAGAGCATGAATAGCTGGTATCGGAAGTATCGATATTTCATTATCGAGCCGCAATCGCCACGAAATAGACGCTGCTATCACATGTGTTGATAGAAGTTTTACGCAGCGATCGTGTTTTTAGTGAGTTTGATTAAAAGTACAATTACCACAGCTTCTGCTTGGACATTAACAAGGCAGCTGTTCAATGCCGATGGGGGGGGAGCAATAAAAAAAAGCTACACGTCATTCGCTGGTGCTGGGAACAGCAAGGTGTAGGTTGGATTGCAAGGTTTATAGTGTCCGTAAAGCAACTTAATGTGCAGTTCCAATCCTGCCTCGCACAGTGCCACTTCCATATTGTGTGTGTTATCATTCACTGTAGTGATGCCATAGTTCAGTTTCATTGGCTTCTAGCTGCTTTAGTCGAAATGAGAAATTTCGTCATGTTATAATCTCACACTCCTAAATATTATCACAAAAAAATCAATTATAAATGATATGATTTGCTTGATGTTCCTTTTGCATGAGGCAATTCAAGTCTGGCATCATGCGCACACGCGTGGACATTAGTTTGTAGCCTCCTCCAATCAGCCTCGCATTTATATGATAATCCCAATCCTCCACTAGTGACCCTAAGTATGTGACATTGGGCCTGATTGTGAAGAGTGTGACTCACGCGGCTTTGCATATTTACATCGCCGACGAGAGTTTTTAAGAGCGGAAGCGGGCGTGGCACTCCTTATCGGCTGGGTAAAAAAAAAACGCGCCGCAACTAAGGATCTGTGATGGTTCTTGAGATGTCAGGCTGGGAGATGCATGGGCCTGCTGTCTGCGTGCTGAAGCTGTGGCCTGATTAAGATCTGTTACAGAAGCAATTCAATTAGCCAAGTCCTATTCCCATGTTAGCCATTCAGCCGCACACAAAAGCGGGCATGGGTCGGGCCGGGCCGGGGGCCGCCATAACTGTGATTACATTTCAACAATCAATGATCTGTTGTTGAAAAAGACTAATTTGCTTTTCTTCCCCTCACGCTTTTCCTTTTAAAATAGAACATTCCAGAATGTTGCTTCTCACTTGAAGTGGTCGGTGCTGACTGCAGGCGAATGTTCTCCCATCTTTTCTCCATTTACCAGCTCGCTGCTGATATATCTGTTACTGCAAGCGTGTTCCGTGTGAGGAGGCAGCATCTATCGGGACGGCAGGCACGAGCTGATGAGGAGAAATGATCTCTCCAGATGGTAAGCTGGCGTCATGCATTCCGCTGTCGTGTAGAAAAGAACTTAACCGCTGCTAATTAGTAAAATGCAAATTCGCTAAGATACTCAGTCTTCATACAGTATTTCCAACACATTGTCATTGGCCCGCCACGAATACATTTGGACCTGTTCGTCCTCGCTCAGACACACATTGACGGGACTGTTTGTGAATGTAGCCTGTTGTTCCAACTCTGTACATTAGATGGCAGGCTTGCTAGAGAATAAGAAGATATAGCATTAGGGATCAGTGTTGCCAACTTAGCGACTTAGCTATCTTTAGCGAGTATTCACTTATAATTAGTTTACATAGAATCCAGCGTCTTAATCTAGCCAGGGCTGATATTTGTATATTGATGTAGTCTTTCACACCACAGCCTGTCAGCCCGTCAGCAGGGCACAGCGCAGGAATGTTCCACTTCAGTGGCTTACATACTGTAGTAACGATAAAGGCTTAGTTGTGTCTGATGAGGATGACATTTTGAGGCTGTCACAGATGACGTGCATTGATCTCCATCTTTGTGTGCCTTAGATTAACATTTAAATTATTCACACGAGGAAAAATAGCTACACATGGAATAGCTCATTCCAGACACCCTCCCACGCCCTCACCTTCGTCTGGAACGTGACGAGCCTTTTATCATCTCCTCAAGATGACACGTCCTCATCACCTGTCCACTACTTGCTCACACGTCCGCCAACCTGAGCGGCCCGGTCCCAACATGCCAGTGGCCCGCTCGCTCCTCCACCATGTGACGCTCCTTCATTGACACCTTCTATCTTGATCCATGTCTTCCATTCACACCTCCTCTTCCACGTCTCGCCTCTTGGACACCGACACTAACACTCTGTCCACACTCCAGTCTACATTTTTTGCATAAATGCTGACTTTAGTTTGTCACGTGTTTGGTTCTGTCTTGCATATTTTATTTATTTTTTTGGAAGCCTAATTAATTTGGGCCCGAGCACCTCCATGCGAAGGCCCCCTTGAAACTGTTTATTATTGTTATTATTATTATTATTATTATTATTATTATTATTATTATTATTATTATGCCTGCACTTTCCTCACATTTTTTGAGGGCCTTAACTCACCAAGTTTGCAAAAGTTGCAAAGTCCGGTGAAAAATTTTAGCGGGAGCAGGAGGGGATAGAGAAGAAGAGAAAAGAAAACGGGGAGGCACGTGCGGGGACAAGAGGGGGACAATACAGAGAGCGACGAGGAGAACAGCAACAACAATAAATTGCGACAATAACAAAACAGAAACAAACAGTACTACATCAGCACATGTCTGTGACTGCTATAAAGACCATGACGGAGAGGACAAAATAATATCAACCACAATAATACTGCATTGCAACAGTCATAAATATTTGTAGTAATGAAATAATTAACTATGATAGTGAACAGAATGACAATTACTGTAATGCACACAATTGTAAAAAACTATAATCATATTGCCGACATCGCCGTCACTGTAATAAAACCAACAACATAATAACACCCAGGTTAAGTCAGTGAGTTATGCGGGGAAGTATGTATGCACTATGCGTGTGCATACATGTGTGTACATGTGTACAGGTATCTTTGTATGTGTGCATGTCTTCATGTACAGTATATAAATGTGCGAGAATGTGTGAACGTGTAATTGTCACTGAGAACGCATGAAAGGGGAGGGGATCTTCTGTAATACTAATACAAACATTTTCTGCAGTTTCTGCCTTTACAGAGACAGTAATGCTGATTAACTCAAAAAAAAAAAAAAGCTGTCACAACATTAGTCAACCCACATTGTGAATTATATTTATTTGCACAGTTTATGAAGTTGCTCTCCAAGAAGAGCTATTGTGTACTTTATCCACTTTTTTCCAAGTACAGTATGTACCTACGTGGAAAGCGTGACGTGTCCCACAGTCGCATGGAGGAGTCCAGGCGTCTGTATGCACCAGAGGGAAAACTTCATATGTTTAATCTCCGTCGTCGCCTTTTCTCTCACCTTCATTTATCAGCGCCGCCTGTGATAAATGGCGACAGCCCACAGAGGACGGTCCCCGCTATCAACTGCGGCGCCGACGGGCCGGGCGGGTCTTGCAGCCAGGGCACGTTTTTAATGACTTGGGCTAAAAGATATGGATAAAATCTTACAAATGAATTCACTCTGCTTCTGCAGCTGCGCTGCTTGATAATGTTCACACCTGGGATAGGACGCCGCACTGGTGTGGAACAATATGTGTTGCTAACTTTCATGGCCTCTCATTGGTCCATTCATTGTGTGACATCACCTGT
The DNA here is from genome assembly GCF_027744805.1 of Dunckerocampus dactyliophorus. NCBI lineage: Eukaryota > Metazoa > Chordata > Actinopteri > Syngnathiformes > Syngnathidae > Dunckerocampus > Dunckerocampus dactyliophorus. Next base: position 4,320,331 of record NC_072836.1, on the reverse strand, counting down.
GGAGGAGATTCTCCATCATTAGCGGCGCTACCATGCTACGGGCACTAATATCATAACGATGGCTTCTGCAGGTTGAAGTGTGAGCTCTCATCACATTCCGTTAGTATCGCCGGAAGGAGGCGTCATTGTTAATTAAAGTCCCTAATTGGCAATCGGGTGTAACGAGGCTGCAGCATGACAGGAGAGGCCATTAGGGTTTTTTTGTTTCGTCTCTGAAGGATGACTCAAGCATCAATGTTCTCTTTGTACTAGTGCAGAAAGTCCATTAGATGAAATACATTTCAATATTTTTCTTAAATCTACAATGTAGTATTTTTCACCAATTTTAAATGTATCAATCGTGTATTGGAAGTGTGTTAGCCTTGATACTGGAATGTAGGCAGTTTAAAAGCTTTTATTAAGCACTATTGGGAACATGGCTGTCTGTAGCTTTAAGGCTACGGAGCTGTGTGTGTCTCCAAGAAGGTCTATTGCGTACTTTGTCCACTTTTTTACACAAACACTAGAGTAACTCTGCACTTGTAATAGATGCCAGTTACCACATACAACAACGTAACATTAAGGAGTGGGACAAATGTTAGCAACACTAGCATAGCTAGGTGATGCTAAAGTGCTAACATTACACTCACATTTTAAGGGCAACATCAGGCTAGGTCAGCCTGTTTGCTGATGAAAACAACATGATCAAACGTACACCTCCTAAGTATGTAGCTGACTGACAGCTAGTTAGCAGAGCTCTGGGCTGAATTTTAAGATTTGTAGCAAAGCCTGCTTTTTATTTTTTTAAACAAAGTAGCTCAGGGCCGGTCAGAGGCGGTATCATGTCCATCAGGAAGGAGGATTTTCTTTCATGTCATGTAACTTCAAAAGTGAGCATTTGAGCGCCTCTTCTCTCTAAAGGGGAGCAAACAAGTGAGGTAGATGATAGAATTAGGGATGCATGTTACTATTCGAATGTCATTAAGTCACATTTGTATAAAAGGAAACCTAAACCTAAAAATGGTAATAAAATGGGTAATTATGAGGTTTTTTCATACTGTAATACGGTATATCATGTTGTCAGTGTATAAAAGTAGCGCATGCATTAATCATCTTTTATCCACCTTCATACTTACTTTATTTGCTTTTTATGTGATCTATCGGTCATAACTGAGTTTTTAAAGCCTTTTTTTTTTTTTTCAAGCCCCCGCCCCCCAAACCATAAATGAATCCATGCAAGTGCTGCCGTGAGCTGGTGGCCTTCAAGCACGCGTGACATCAATACACGCGTCCTCTGCTATTTCAAGGAGGCGGAAACTAGCGTCCGACCTTTCCGCACTTCAACACCCGAGCCCATAACGTAATGCTATGGCGCGGTGCAATTGTAATTGGGTTAATTACTGCTGTTGGCCTCCCACACACACACACACACACACACACACACACTTGCTCTTACAGGGTTGAGAGGTCACCCCCGCCTACGCCACCGTCATGAAGAGCTCCCTGGAGAGCGCTGCTTAGGAGACGTCACGCCGTATTGAATTCCTCTTCAGCCCTTTGAGGAGCCAACACTTGGCAAATATCTCACTGTATTGAAGCCATATTGAATTGTTAAAGCTGGTTGATTCGATAAGAATAAGATAAGAGCCTGGTTTGAAGTTGTTTCGCTACTTTTTTTTTTCCTTGCCGAGCTGCGGTATGAGACGAGCCATCATTCTTGGCAGGCAGGCCTGTGAGGCTGTGAGGACTCCATCAGCTGACCAGATAATGGCACTTTATGATTGCCCGCGCCTAATGAAATGCCACTGTGCGTAATGAGATCAGTGAAAAGTGAGATTCTGACCCTGGGAAAAGGGCACATTGTAGATGTTTCTGATGTTTCAGATCTTTGCCCTCTTGTTACGCATGCAATGTGAGCGCCTTAGTACCTGACGACCCATGCCGCCCTCGCCTGCACTCTCGAACCGAGCCACACGGGCGCAGCGCTCAAACAGTGCAAATGCCAAAATGCTAATGCCAACATTTACCAGAAGCCGAGAGGCGGGGCTGAGCAAACTGTACGACGTCGTGTGTAAGGTCAAGAAGAGAATTATTCATTCTGTGTCTCCGAGCGCCGCACATCTGCGAAACGCCACCAGGACACGTCCTCACACAGTGATAATCCCCAACACTACGCAGAGAAATCCTCGGAAGATGATTTCAGTGCGGTATCTTTCCTTCTAGAACCTCGCTCCTTGAACAAAGCCTCCAAATCCCACAATTGTCCTCATGCTTGTGTGTGCTTGAGTTTCATCTAAGTTTGATCATGCAAATACAGGCTTTGCTTTATCGCTTGCATGCAGGACCAAACACTTTTTTTTTGGTGAATCCTGAGTAGAAGAGTGCAAGTGTGCTTTGCATTCACTCCTGTTATGTTTACGCCATAATCACGGATCGGTACACTGCTTGACTTTAAGGTGGAGGTTTGGTTAATTTTGGGTACAGTAAGGGAACAAATGCAAAACATGTGTAACGCACCTGGTCCAATCAGCCCCGGGGTCCGCAGAATGAGAGTTGATTGTGCTACCTACGGAACCCCCAGCTGTCAACTCGATGTCCATCGCGACTCTTGAAGGGTCCCTAACCTGATTCATCAACTTGTCTTAAATATGTTATATATTGTGAGCAATTATGATAAATTCACAGAAATCCCATTTATATTTCATGGCACCAGCCATGACGAGCTAGCTCTTGCAGTCCAGCCTAATTTCCGGAAGAGGCCATCGGGGTACTATCACTCAGGTAAACATAGCGGTGTAGGAGACAGAGGATGTCTACAGTGATTATAGCAAAGATTTGAGCGATGTGTCAATAGTTTGAGGAGGAAGAAACATTTGGAGATGAAATAGAGAACGTGCAGAACATGGACTTGGGCATTAAGACATGGAGATGTAGATTGGTTGTCTTCAAAACACAGAATGGTAAGTGTAAATTACTTTGGAGTTGCTTAACCTTCACTTATTGTTTTAAATCGGCTTCTTAATGAGCGTCAAGGGTTTTCTATAGCATGTTTGATTGTATGTAGCTGCTGGGAAGAACACGTTGTGCAACACGCAGGCTAATTGTTAGCCGCTGTGTGCTAATGTCCAATATTGGAATGGAATATCTAACATTGTTGGAGGTTGACTTGCCAATATGCTGCCATTTTAATTTCTCTGGTTTAAAAGGCTTTGGTCTCATTAGCTTCTGATTTATGGCACTCATATTGGGTTTGTTTTCTGCATTGATTCTCTTGCAGATATATTTCATGCTGGCTTTGTGTTCTACTGTACTGCACACTTTGTACGTTCATTTGTTGTTCAACAAGAAAAGTACCAGAGGTGTCCTGATTCGATATTGATATTGGATATCGGAAATTGATCCGATATCAGCAAAAAAAACGGATTATATTGGCCTGCACGCCGATACAAGGAGTCTATTTCAGACGTTGCTCCAACACTTCTTTCCAACAGCGCCCAGAGAGCCCACGTGAGCACAACCGCGAGTGCTAACAAACTTAGCAAGAAGCAGGAGTGACGTTGAAGTCCGAAAAAGACGAGGCTATACAGTTGGGCTACACATTCAGTCATAGCTAATGTTAGCTATTTGGAAAAAGTTTAGCTACTATCATTAGCTGGCAACAAACATAACTATTGTGTGCATGCGTTACATTTGAATGTTGGTGCTCTCAGGGCAGCTGGGGAACAATACACAACAATACACTATTTAAATAAAAAAACAAAATAAAATAAAACTGCAGCTAACCTTTAGCTACCCCCTCGCCCATTGTGTTTGATGCCTAAAGATTGACCGAATTAAATTTAGACTTATATGTCAAAATAACTGTAAATAAGAGTCTGAAAACCCTGAGAGTGTGACCATCCATTTCCATGAGATCTTCCATGTAAGTTTGATCTTTCGAGAAAAATCCATGAATAAGCAATCAGTAGTGTTCATCAAGCCACTACTTCTGTATACTCACTTTTTTCCTCATAGCTCATTTTTCCTTCCCCTTTTTTCCTCATCTTTTTACATTTATGCTTCGCTTTTCAACAGTCGCGATGTGGCAAACAAATGACATCTGGAACCTGTCATCTCCTCATCATTCATCCCGATAGAAGGGGTCAGCGGAGTTTATCTGTGGTTGCAGGAAAAGGCAAGGGGGGGAGGTCTGCATGTGTGCTGTCAAGTTGTAATTTACACCTTCAACTTTTCCTTGCTGCTCTTATCCCCGGGGATGATCTCACATTCTGCCCATGGAAGTGGACTTTGCGTCTCAGAATGAGACGTTTGCGAGCATACTGTAAATATTTTTGCATGCCATGTTACAGTCGATGAATCGCAGTATGATGTTATCCTTGCTGCCCCTTTAGAAGACGCAGTTTTGCATTTGTTTTTAATGGGGGGGAAGGCAAGGCACATGGTTGTTTTGATTGCAGTCTTGTTAGTCTGGATTATTTATGCTAAAACGACACAAAAGATTTCACTGAAACTTTAAAAAGAGGTGTTCTTGTGGTGTGTCAAAGAAAATTGACTTTGTGCCTTCGCTGGTTGCTGCTGTTTGATTGGCAGAGCATCTGCAGTCTGAATGTTGCTGATCGTATGCAAAAATGCAAAAGAGGCATCAAGCGATGTCGGTCCCACTCACAGCTCCATCAGGGCCGCAGCTGCTCTGCGTGAACTTGTGCTGTGTACAGACGGTTCAGGGTGCTGGCTTTGAATATGTCAAATCCTCAGAGGGGGAGACCTTTTCAGGCTGCTGGGCCTGAGGAGATGTTGGCCAGAGTGGACACCTCAAGGCCACTTGGCATGCTTCTAAAACCGTGACCGGTCGTCGCCGCTTGGCTGACCTTTTTGCTTCTTATTTAAGTGCCACGCGTGGACAGATGTGGCAACGGGGCGGAGAAGAGCCCGATCTCCCGCTGCTCATGTTGCTGTAAGAGCACATCCTCTCTGTGATGACGGGAGGCATCGGCCTTTGTTACTTTTGATGCGTTGCACAGCTGGACTGCCTGTCAACATGCATCAGAAGCTCATCTAACCACACCAACCAATTACCAACATAGTTAATTATCCGAAATGTCCGTATGGTACGGAGCAGTGCAATTAGCCACTGCCGTTTCCAGAATTTTCTATTGTTCTGAGTGTCAATCCAGAGATTCTGAGGCCCCAAAGCGGTCTAGTCCAACCTCTAATTGTTTAATTCATTGATGAAGTGGTGACTTTTGCTGTGCCCTGTCTGTCATTTCAAAATATGGCGTCTCACAGTGCGTTTTGTTATTTTTATAGAGCGATCCCAAGGTCTCTGATGAGACGCTCCACTGTTTTTCCATTTACTTTCCCACACTTCACTGACAGCTGTGAATTGGAAATACACAACATTTCTCAGAGGGGTCTCGCAAAGCAGTTTTCTGCCGGAATGGTGTGTGACGACGCTGTAAAGCTTCATACCCTCGATGGCACTCGTCGCCGTAGCAGGAGGAGAAGAGGCAACAACACACAGAAAAAGCACTCCTTGTTGAGAACGGGAACCATCTCTGTCAAAGGGCTTTCAATGGCGTGAGTTGATGTGACACGGTGAGAAAGGCCTCATTATGGCCGCGGAACAAAGCAAAAGCTCCAAGGTCTATGGTGATGAAGAGATGGTGTGAAAAGATATTTTCTATGAATTGATTGTTGCATCATATTTCTCCATACTCATTCACTAAACAGAGTGTCAGTACATGGCATTCTACCGGACCTGCGTCTTCAGAGGACAAAACGGACCATCGGGAGCAGGTCGTGGATGACACACAAACACACAGATTTTCCTATACGTTTTGACCTTTCATCCACATTCAAACATAGGTTTGTCTCTTACACACTGATCGTTTCAGGGTGAAGAGAACTCCGCCTTTAGTGTTTGTGTATGGAAAAATAAATTAGCGTATTTAACAACTTTATTTAACAACAGAAAATGAACGATGAAGTTACTGACTTTCAGGTGATGATTAAATTTAGAGCTGTATGTATCTATATGTATGTATATGGATGTGTGTGTATGTATATGTGTGTGCGTCTTCAATTTACGATTTTTAAAAATGTTTTTATAAGTTTCGTAGTTACGACGCACTCCCATAAATTGTTAATGCTGTACAATAAAAAGTTGCTACACTGAGGAAGGACAATGTGACTTTCCTTCTTTTTAGTTAACTTTTTTTCCCTTTTATGTCTCCCAAGCGGAGGGCAGACTCTTCTGATTGCAGTGCATCAAAGAAAAGGAAAGTGAAAAGTGAAGTGAAATTAGACATACAATAAGTGGAGGAATGCCAACCGATAATGGCCGTCCTAGCGTTGACCGTCATCAAGGAGGTAGATGGTATCCTTGAACATGTGAAAGGATCCGCTCCACTGAAATGGACAGTGATGACAAGCGTAGTGGTCTCGTTATTGAGAGTTCCTCCTTCCTATAGTCCTATCTCTCCCTCCATTGCAACACCTTTTCTAGTGTGCAAGACAACCACAGGGATAAAAGTGAGTTGTTCATTTAAGTCAGTTGTTTAATTTAATTCTTGTATTTAATCTTTTGATTACTGTATTTTACGTCCTTCGTGTGTTCTGTGGACAGTGTCATAGGAACGGAACTCATACATGCACATATGCAGTATATATTCTCTGGGCTCCGTGTGCGTTGATTTTAAAGATAATATGTAAGGCGTTGCACATCTAATATTTGACAATATTGATGAAGTCACCTGTGGTTGCTATTTCAGGCTTCTGATTGGTCTAACGGCTGGTGAATGTGTTTGATGTGTTTTTTGGGCGGGGGGGTTTCACTAACGTCTGAAGATTTTTTTTAACACCAGAGTTTGGAAAATATCCACATTTGTGTGGACATGGCCTGAGTCTTCTCCGGCTTATGGAACGTAAATACGCCACCGCTTCAAGACTCCGCCGGGCTTTTTGGCCATGAGCTCTGCGGTGTTTGTCTTGACTGCCCTCCCAGTCTGCTGCTGAACGACTCCAGTCTGATTGACTGTAGGCTTAGTTTTAATGAGGTCATGTCCACTGACTGGTGTCCTCCACACGCCAGTAAACACTTCATTTCGTGTGGCCAGAGGATTTCTTTCTTCTTGGCGCGGTCGCTCAGCTCCCTTTTGGCAAAAAGTTCTTTTCAGTGTCTTATCAGCATATAAGAATCTGTCTCTCATTTATTCAGACTTTTAAGATTCTGGACAAAAAGCCCTTCATCTATAATTGCTCAGTTTGGAGATGACCTCTTGTCTTGTGTCCTTCCCAAGACTCATCTCGGACATACTGTATGCCGTCAACATCCCAACGCCGGGGCGCAGGTGTTGTGATAAATACGTTATTGCTGCCAAAGAGACTTCTGTTTCCGCTGTTTGTCGGCTCTCCGAGAGCTGTTGGGGTGGGGGGGAGCAGATTGCTGTTAATAGTTCTTGCACATGTTACAACGCTGCCTCTCTGTGAAGGTGTTGACAGATGATTGCTACGTGGACGCTCAGGGACGCAGGAGGACGCTCACACAGACACAGTCACAAAGACAATTTTCCACCAATCTGTACAATTTGGCTCAGTCCTCACAGGTTTAGATTAGTTTCTGGCATTCTCTTGTCAAAGATTGTGAAGTAACTGATCCATAGTACTTTGGCACAGTAGTGCGGTTCCACAGGGGCCAAGCTTGACAGATCATCTACACGCTGCCTTAATCCTCTTGGGCATGGAATTGCACAGGTTGTTACTGGAATCCTCTTCTACTCCTCCACTGGTGGATGTTAGGCACCTTGCGTTCCTCCACCTTCCTTCCTTGCTTCTCCTTAAGGATACCTGACAGGTGCTCAATTGTGTTCAGGTGTGGAGGAGACATACTTGGACACTCCATTACCTTTGCATTCAACTTCCTCAGCAAGACACTTGTCATCTCGGGGCTGTCTTTGGGCTCCTTATCATGTTGGTAAACTGCTATGTGGCCCAGTTTTTGCTTTGCTATGTCACAACACATGTTGGGATTCATGTTTCCCCTCAATGCACCGCAGCACTCATGCACCCACATGTTTGACTGCAGACACAATCACAGTGTTTGCTCGTTTATGGCGGGGGTTAGCTTCGCAAATCTGCAAAGTAGCCAGCATAATTATTACTGTATATATGTTTTAAGGCTGTAAAACCCCTACCATACACTTTATACTTTATACCATAAACTTTTAACATTGCCTCACATTTCTCTCTTGTTTAAACACTCTCAAAGTGCAAACCTTCATTTGAATTTTAAAGATCAACCTACGAGGTTGGACACAAGAAATTAACAGTGACGCACGCGTATTTCACTGCTGACCGTGCCCCTTCGTCGTGGCGCCGCTTCGCCGTAGCGTTTTTGGATCCTTGTTAAAACATATTGCTGCAGTCGTCAGTCATCGCAGTTATCCTCCTCCTCGAAGATGAATTTATTCCATAATGGCCGCATAACTTCTACCTTCCTTCAGCATGTCCGGAAGTCCACCTTTTAGTGCGATGGTTGACTTCCTCTGCCTTTTTCAGGTGCAGAACGTTTCGTCGACATTGTGGCTTTTGTCGGGGAGAAAACTTGCAAACATACAGAGTTCAGAGTCACTGCCAGCTGTTTGCTCGCGAAGAACACAGCAGGAGACATGGCAGTGCGGCACGAAGGACATAGATCGATAGATTGGCAATGGTCTACAGCCAATCAGGATGCAGAAGACAATGTGCGGGTTCTCCTTCAGCCAATAAGGGCGCAGAACACAAAAGGTGGTTCTCCCTTAGGCAATAAGGACGCAGAACACAATGTGCGGGTTGTACCTTAGCCAATCAGGATGCAGAACACAATGCACGTTCATACGCTGTAAAAAAAAAAAAACACAAAAGAAAATAATGGTGAACCGCAATGTAGCAAGGGACAATAGACAATAATGGCCGTGTGACTCATTTTCCTTGGATAGTAAATCTGTACTGCTGCACAAGCTGTACACTGACTACTCTAAAGTATATCCAAGTTGACTTTGTATAATATTGCCTTTTGACAATTCAGTACAGTACATCCGTCACTTCCCGACGCCTCTCGTTAATCAATAAAACGCATGTGACCAAGTAAATATGTCTGGGTATGTGTAGTAACAAATAACTGCAGGGATTTGCAGGGTGGAAATAATAGACCGTTTGTAATTAAAAGAGCTGCTTTCTTCTGGCGCCATCGTTTGTATTTGTCAAACTCTAATTAATGCTTGAGGCGCATGCTCACTGAACTCTGTCCCAAGCAGCGACACATGATGAATTGTTTTTCATTTAGTGCACACTTTTCTTCTCACATAATGTGGTCCAAACAACAAAAAGTGACATAATATTAGGATCGTTGGTGTGACGCCTCCAACCAGCCTCACACAAAGATGGCTGTGGGGCGGAGAGGTGTCAGCACCAACGGTGTGTTGATGCGTTCAACCTGTGCTTTTTTCTGACAGTGTCGTCTCCCAACTGAATCCAATTCTAATTGTTGAAAACATACATTTTTCTCTCAAAGCAACCAAAATTAGCAACACAATAGATCTCCGCTATCATTACAGGCCCGACTTTACATAAACGCTCTGATTAAACCTGACGGAAAGTGAATGCAGCAGTTTCGTACCTTAAAGCACACATGTCTCATTGCATAGCATTTTCCAACTGTCATTCACACTAGTCCCTCTCTGACTTGGAATAGAGCAAATGCAATTTACCGCACTACACAAACATGCTCAATGTGCAGGAAAAGCACAATAATGAAATTGTTGCAGCCTCTGCCATTGGAAACCACCTATTTGTGGACCACTTTCCATGTGTGCAATTTTGCTTATTTACCATCTTATTGGTGTTTTTCAGTGCATGAAAAAAGACACAATTATCAACCGATCTTCAGCCAACTGTCAGGAGTGCTTTGTGGAACCTCGAAGGTTGAAGTCATTCCACCCTGTAGTGGTGTTGCTGACTCAAGGAAGACTCGTGTTTCACCGACACACCGGTGCTCAACAAACTTGATTTTGCTTGACTCACGGGTACTCGATTAAGAATCAAGTTTTATTGACTCATGGTTTACTCAAGGAAGACTCGAGTTTCACTGACCTGTGGATGCTCGATGAAGACTCGAGTTTCACGGACTCGCGGGTGTTCTGCAAAGACAAACGCTTACTGATTCACGGATGCTCGGCGAAGACTCAAGTTTCATCTACTTATGGGTGTTCAACAAAGGCTCAACTTTCATTGACTCACGGGTACTCAAAGAAGACTCGAGTTTCACTGACTTGCCAGTACTCAAATATTTGAGTAGCACCGACATTCAGGTGCTTGAAGAAGACTCAACTTTCACTGATTCACTGGTAATCGATGAAGACTCAAGGTTCACTAATGAGAACTGGAGTCAGTAATAGGAATGGAGTTTCCCATCACTATTGTATGTCTGTGTGAAAGCGTTCACAATTGTAGTGAAATCCTGCTTCTCTGTGTGAAATGCATAGTTGAAAAATCTAGATTTAGATGTACAATATGGTTACAGCTATTTTGCGGCGTCTCTGTGTGAAAGTGACGAGTTTCATCTCTTTGCAGATCAGCTGAAGATGTGACAAGTGATTTGAAGACACTGTGATTATTTCCCCGTGAACAGGAAGTGCACACTGGGCTTTTTATTGCTTTTTCTTGCCTGAGCGGTTCCCCTGCTGTCGCTGCTGCAAATGAGAACCGTTACGTGCAGCCGGGAGGAGCAGCTCTAGTGTTCCTTAATGGTAACCAAATAGAGGCTAAAATTCCCAAATGTCATTCTGTGAACGGCGTGAGATCATTCAAACATCGAAATTCATTCCAGCTTGTTTGTGCTCTGGCTCAGCTCACTCTTTTTTTTATTTTTATTTTTTTTATTTTTTTACCAAATGACAGCACGCTGACGACACTTAGCAGAGCACAAACGCGAGCTGACAGCAGTCATATTTATTCATCATTAATTAGTCGTCATCAGCGAGGGTCTGTGGGCTCATCCCAGACCAGCATTAAGGCCGACGTACAGGAACAACATGTGACACACCCGCTCAACCCACAAGGCTTTTATTAACAAGCCATCGCTTAATGGTTATATTAACTTTGTTAGAATAAAGAACCACTGCTCTAAATTGATTGAGAAGAGGACGGTTAGGATTAGGAATGGAGTTTGACCCAAGCTTCCTCTACCATTCTGGTTTGGATGCCATATTTCCTCAAATACTGTGGAACACATTTAAGTCAGTCACATTTGTTGACAATCCAACCAACCAATCAGGTCCTGTTCCACCTTGTTGTTATTATTATAACAAAAAATTGCTTAAGTCCTCTTTTTTTTCTAGTATTTTTGGGGGTTTGAAACTCCAGCTTCACTTGCTATTCATGTTATTTCACAAATGTGTTGTAATGCACAATAAGGGCCACACTTATGCCATTCAAAATCAATAGTTCTATATAGATATTTGCTAATAATGCCTAAGAAACTGTAGAAATTCTCATGTGAGACTGCAGATGGAAAGAAAATACACAAGTGAGTCCATTTAGCACAGTGTAGCGTCTCAGACTATGAGTTAAGAGGAGGAAGGTCCTCGAAGAAAGCATCCATGAGGTGCTAGTCAACAGATGGCCTGTAGCATTGCTCCAGACGAGCCTCCAAAATGTGACTTTCCCCACATTCTGTGCTGGCTGTGTGCGCTCGTTGACGGGAACAGATCTTAAAAAAAAACACACACTTCATTAGCTGGAGAAGAGATTGTGTGAGCAGACACCATCTCTATTCTTCTGTCTGCTTCGTGCCGCCTGATTCGTAAGGAAAAAGTATGGATTGCTCTTCATCAAGGGGCCTCGTGTTTGTGTTTGTGCATACAAATGTACAGAATGGGCAACGGCGGACGTGTCTGGCGGTAGAAACGGAAATCATCTGGAAAGCCATCTGACTGACTGTCAGACTGCAAATGTTTTCAAGTCTGTAACAGCCCAAAATAATAGTAATTGAGATATATATACAGTATACAGTAGTGCTTAGTTTCTACTTCAGGTGTGTGTGTGTGTGTACATTGTAAAAGCGTGAATGTGGAAATGAACCTTTTGTCTCTGAAGCTTGTTTGTCTGAGCACCAGTGGCAAGGGACTGTAATACGTGTAATTAATGTTAATTAATTACAATGAATAGCTAAATGCTGTCAGGAGAGGGTCACAAATGTGACTCCTTGCTAGCTGATTCAAATGTTTCACCTCTAATTACCATGAAGTCCCTTTTTCGACCATTTTTTTTTTGTAATGATTCTGGATGCTTTTTGCCAGAAGCTTTTACTCAACGCTGTGCTAAAAACATGATTTTTATCCACAAAAACAGACATATGCATCTTTTGTACTCTGCATTTTTTGTACTGTCTTTCGGCCCGTTTAACAGGCGGCTGACAGATCAGCAGATGTTCAAGCAGAGTGTGGTCTTTTGTGTGTGTTTGCTGTGCGTCCTTTAGTAGATCAGCAAGGAAACATAAATGATGTGCACGATGCCACGGTGCCCCCTATTGGACTGGAGTGTGAACTATTACTAGAATTTTTACTTTTTGTACGTTTTAGAAGCTATAGTTGTGACTCTTTCCTTAGCTGAATAAATGATCTCCAGTGCCGTACAACTTATCGTCAAGTAACACCAGAGGCCCTGCAGCAGTAATGCAATGCAAACATAATGAATGGCTCATTTGGTGCCTTCTTACCCCCCCACATGACTTACACTGCGAGAAATTGGCCTAATATTTAAGGCGGCAGCACCGTGGAATTAATGTTCTCATCCTCCTTGTGGCGCTCAGCCTATGCAGCAATGACCATTAGCGGCCAGCGAGAAGTTATTATTTCCCACGTAGCCTTCGTTTGCCACCCGCCGCGGGGGCGGGCAGAGCAGCATAGCATTGGGAGGGCGAAAGAACAAATGCAATTTAGGTCCGAGGAAATTTCCAATTATGTCTGCGTGGTGAGGACGGAGACGAAACAGCTCCTTTGTTCTTCCTAATGGAGCAAATGGAGAAGTGTGGCGCTTAAATATGGAGCCTCTCCTTATTGTCTTTGTCCTTTCCGCTGACTCCTTACACTGCAGACAGGCTGTAATTGAGAGCAGTGGTCTCCAACCTTTCTGAGCACACGGATCGGCTCGCTTCTGTCAAAGCGATGACAGATGTGAGGAAAAGGTGCTCAATCCTGTTTGACACCAAGATGATGTTAAAGTAAAGTGATTGCATATTACAGTAGTTGCCCACCAATTAGGGGTTCGGCATTCACTCCCCCACATTTTTTTTTCTCTGCTTTAAATTGTAAATACAGTAATCCCATGTTTATATCGGTTAATTGGTTCCATCATAAGTGAATTTCCACAAAGTACCATTTCTGATTTATAAATGGAATATTTTCGTAGCAATGACATAGAAACCCCGTTTTCGATCTTTGTTAAATTTTTCAACATTATCAGAGCCCTCTAGACATGAAATAACACCCTCATAGTCACCTTTACACTCCTATTACCCAATATAGTAGATATAATCAGAGAAAATAAGTCATAAATAAAATTTGTGCTTGTGTGTGTCGCAGTAAATGTGTTCCAGTGCGAGTAGGAGAGATGAGTGCACATGCATATAAACTGCACCCACCAAATTTAAAGAGAAAACATTTTTTGTTCAAATATAGGTACACGTTGTAGCATGGGATATTTACACAGAAAGACACACTATAAACCTTGCAATCCTACCTACACTAGTCTAAGCAGAAACTGTAGTAATTCTATATTTGCGATGTGGCGAAGGATGACTGTACTGTGCTATAAATCTAGTAGAAGGTGAATTAATGTTATTTTTTTTACATCTAAAAGTTAATTCACTCAACATTTTCCAGCAGGAAGACATGATGTTCTAACTGCACGTTTTATAAGTACAATACTGTACGCCTGTAACTGTTTCTTAATGTGTAAAACTGCATTTACAATGTGTCCAATAACTGTGAGAGGAATATAATAGGGTTTAGAGCAGGGGTCACCAATGTGGTGCCCGTGGGCACCAGGTAGCCCCCCCCACGAGGACATAGGTTTGAGGTTTTCAGTTCATAATGAAAGAACAGTAGAAAGAAATGCATTCTGAAATACAACATGTGAGTTGTGGACACCAGCATTTTGTTCATGTTCTGGTAAAACAAGCATATTTGCTTTGTTTGGGTTTAAAATAAGCTCTGAAAATAAATGTTACAAAAATGAGTAGCTCTTGGCCATTTACATTTCGTAAAAGTAGCTCTCACAAGGAAAAACGTTGGTGACCCCGGTTTAGAGTATGAAAAATAGGCATTTCTAGGGATTTTGTGGTTGCGGCCATTACTGTTTTTTTTTTTGTTTTTTTGTTTTTTTGCCATTCGCGGAAGGTTTTGGAAGGTTCTTGATGCTATATGATAATGTGAAACTTAGAGTGGGGTGATGACGGTGTAGGTTTGGTGTCTCCTCACTCACTGCAGTCGAGCCTCTCATGTCAAAGTGTGTGTGCGTTTTGGGTTTGGCGCGATCGTATTTTGTCTGCGCGCACACCGGCATGTGACAAGTACAATTTCACAGCAGAGGTAGCGCCAGACGAGTGATTTGTCCAGAGAGGCAAAAGTGCTCACCCGGCACAATGCAGCCGGGAAAACACGAGCACCGCACAAGCGCAAGCAAAAAGAAGCAGAAAGCAAGTAGAGAAATGGAACACGGAAAAGCCATTACTCCTGTTTACAGGTTACGCTCTCCATGCTGTTTTTTTCTGGATGCTGAGTGCAAATGCAGAGTGGACGGCACAGCAGCGTGTGTGTGTGTGTGTGTTATTTGACAGGAACACTGTGAACATGCCGCTTGGTCACCGTTGTTACATCACACAAACACAGGACACTCTTCATTAGCTGTAAATAAAAGAATACTATTCGGCGTCTTTACAACTTTGTTTACTATCACCACTCCTGTTGGTTGTTCTGTTCCTATTATTGCTGTAACCATAACGACCAGCCTTCCTCCAACTTTTCATTGTTGGGTCAAACAAAAGTGCACCTGTCCTTACAGCTGCTATTACTATTAGTGGTAGTTTTCAAGCAGTGCGTTGTCATTGACAGGAGAGTTGTTGTTTAACTCTACATGCTTGCTAGCTACTAGTTAGGTCGGTAGTTATTTAGTTAGTTAGGTAAGTAGGTGAAACTATCACATTCCCAATGCGTCCACGAAAGAAGCCTTAGAATTTCCGTCCACATTTGGCCAATACAGTCTGCTTGCATCGGGGCCCAAGTGGGGCAGCGACCCACTAGACGCAGCAAATGGAGCTGAACTCAATAAAAGTGTGTTACACTCCAGTCCTGTAGGTGGCAGTAACAGCAGAGACCAGCGCTTTTGAGGACGTGAATTTTAAAGGGACCTATTATGCTTTTCCTCTTCTCTGACCTATAAATGTTGTATTCTCGTGTTAAACGATGCCAACGCTTCAGATAATGAGGTTTGCGCATGTTTGTGTGTTTTACAGACACAAGTGGTTCGGCAGCTGTCTGTAAGACCTCAGGAGCGCTTCGGAATGTGACCAATTACAGCGGCGTGGGCTCGGCAGGAGGCGTACCTGGAGGAGGACCGGGAGTGGAGTAAATTACACAGACTGTTTGGGCGGGAGGCAGGAAACACTGCAGGAAGAGGTGCAGAGTCTGGAAGATCTAGAAAGCTTTCTGTGCTGGTTATCGTGTGTAGCTGTAGCTGCTTTAACAGTGAAGTGCTTTTCCAAAATGATTTAGTTCCTGAACGATTGCAATATTTACCTGCTTCTTCTTCTGTTCACTACTTTCCACTGCCACAGGTTGCTTCTCAGCCAACATTATTTCAGGTTAGTCCCTCCCCGTCCGCTACGTAGCCAAGATGGCGACTATTGAGGGTGGTAAGTGTTTATCATGGCTGTGTTTCAATTTGCACAGTTCCACACTTTCACGTACCATTTTGAGTGCACGAGTGCGTTCACACTGAGAAGTACGGCAAAATGCAGCGTGCCGTCAGTACCCGGATGTTGCACTCAACACGGCCAAAGTGATGTAGAGGGCATTTTGACTGACAGAATAACTTGAGTGGTTGCAAAAAAAGAAGAGAAGAGGAAGCAGATAAATATTGCAGCCATCATTTCTGGTAAGTGCACAATGACAGTAATGGATTACAGTGGATTTTCTCTGGAAGTAATTTTTTTAACGCAGAAAAAGCATCTCAATCATCCTAAATCGGCAATAATATATAAATACGCGCTAACACAGTTCTTCATGTTTGTCTTTATGCTTCACTGTTCACTGTCCACTGTTTATGCTTAACTTTTTTTTTGTGAAGCGTTGAGATTTTGCACTTTGTTCGACAGCCCTTCAACGCACCATAGTTGTGTGCTGCGACTGGCTCCACTGTAACGATTGGATTTGTTCATGGATCATCTAATCATTGACTAGTGGTGAGTACCTACTGTATACATTTTATACTTTAAATGTGTTGAATAAGTGTGTGAGGCATATTTACAACTTAAACCTAGATTGTGTCGCGAGTGAACAATGGCAATTGGAAAGAGAAGGGGAGGGCTCTGGAGCTGAATCTAATCTAATTGCAACAGCCTCTTTTATTGAAAATGTTAATCCAAAATCGGAGGAGAAGGTCAACATCAAGCTAACAGGAGGGTTTGGAAGGGGTGGAGTGAGCCATGTGTCAAAAATATATATTTTTATAGCCGTATCAATTGTTTTTTTTGCCATTTGCAAATGTAACCCCTGCAAAGTGTACATATCTTGTATATAGAATGAAAGTGCGCAAATTGAACCACAGTGGGCGTTTTGACTGCATTTTGCCATACTCGGCGTGAATGCACTGATGTACTCAATATGTAAGTGTGCACACGTATGCACTCAAAATGTGTACGTGTAAGTACAGAAGTGTGCCAATTGACACACACCCTTTGATTGTGGATATTAAGTTTTGCACTGCACGTATCACCGTCTTTTATCTTTTTGACGTCAATAACCAAGACCATCTGATGTTTTGCCTTCCGCCTTCTTAGCCCTCCCCAGCTGACAAGAAATGCTTCATTTGTGTTATTTTTGGATGCAATCGACCCTTTTTGGCGCCTCAGGCTCCATGCGAATACAAAAAAGCAGCTCAAAGGCAAGCAGGTGTTCATCTGAAAATTTTATACCTTAGACCCATGAGGCCTTCTCGCCTCCTGTGAAGACAGATGTTGAAGACCTCGCCTTTGATGGTGGAAAAGTGGTTGAGATCACCGTGTGAGAGTGAATCGTTCAAAGGAGAAACACATCCTGCTGTTGGGCTGAGATGTCTTGGAGGGTCTGGGGTGGAGAGTGGTGCACTCACGCTGGCATGATGAACGCTATTGATTCCTTGGAGGCACCAAGAGGTCACCAAACTTCTGATGGACCTCCATCCTCCACTCTCTCTTGACACCAGCTGTCCCCGCACTGATTATCCCGGCCCCACAGCATCGGATTGCGGGCGCTAGGCCGCGGCGCTGATACGGCTATTGATCGCTCCTCTGATCTTTAGCCCGGTTGTATTAGATGGAGACATGAAGGAGGGGGACGTCACGTCCCCTGAGGGCGCCAGGACTAAGCACTCTCTCCAACACTCATTCCCGACTCTTCAGCCCAGTCGCTGGCTTTAAAGAAGCAATATTTACACAAAGCACCAATGAATCAATCATACATTATTTTTAAAGGCAACAGGGTGCTCCTTTCATACAGTATAGAGGATCTTTCATTGGTGCTGTTGCAGCAGGGCCTTAAAAACAGAGCAGCACTCCTGTAATATAAAGAATCTTTGATTGGTGTTTTTGCAGCAAATCCTCAAACAGAGCAGCACTCCTGTCATAAAGAGGACCTTTGTCTACTGTTTATCCAGTCAATGCTGAAAAACCACACAATGCTCCTGTCACATAAAGGATCTTTGAATAGCGTTTTTGAAGTAGGTCCTTAAATGCAGCGGAGCACTCCGCTCGTATAGAGAATCTTGGGCTAGTGTTTTTGCAGGCGGTACTTAAAAACATAGCAGCAATCCTGGTATATATATAGGATCTTTGACTAGTATTTTTGCAGTAGGTCTTTAAAAACGGAGCAGCACTCCTGTCATAGAGTGTCTTTGACTAGTGTTTTTGGAGCTGATCCTTAAAGACAGCAGGGTGCTCCTGTCATATAGAGGATCTTTTCAGTATGTCCTTAAAAGCGGAGCAGCACTCGTGTCATATAGAGGATCTTGGACTAATGTTTTTTCAGTCGTTCCTAAAGGACACAAATGAAAATGCTTCACAAAGGATGATGCATTTTGTGTCATTTTTCTCTCTGAATCCTTCGGCGCGTGTAGGAATCCATCACATTAGAGGACACGCTAATAGATCATCATCTTCACTGGAGCTGCATGAGCGGCGACGTGGCTTACGCCAGGCAGCTACAATCCTAAGTTGCTACGGTGAAGGCGGCTTGCTTTTTGATTGACGGCTGCAGCATCTGTGTTTTTGTTTGTGTGTGTGGGGGCGGGGGTTTCTTTTATTGTCGCTCGCCGAGGCTCACTTCCTTTTTGGCGGCCCATCTAGCCGTGCAGTCACTGTGCACACATAAGAAAAACAACCTTCCTGTCTGAAGAGAACCAATGAGCTATTAATGTACTCTACTTTCTCACACCTTTATTTTCATCCAAATTGGACATTAAAGCGTTAGTGGATGAATTTGAGTTGGCATGAAGTATTCATGTCCCAGGTATTTTTAACCTGTCGAGACATCAGGGTCATTTAGGTAAAAGGTGAAAGTTGTTTGAAAATGCCAGACAGCACTCATAGCATCATTCTAGTCATCAATGCTACTGACAGTGCTGAAAAATGCAAATTAGTCAAAAATGTGCTAAAAAGTGACTTTTAGGCTTATAATCGTTGTTAGACTGGTCTCGTAATGCCGCTTTGTACCTGAGGGGGCGACAGTGAGCACACAAACAGAAAGTTTGAACTGCTGTCAGTAAAGGCAGCTATGACTGAACTCTTGACACATACGACATCAACATAATTGATTGAACCGAATCATTAGCTCGTGTCGTGAATACTTTGTAATAGGGTGAACAAACGTCCTGTTTTCCCAGGACATGTCCTGTTTACCCAAACTTACGTCCTGTTACATTCCAAAACTTAAGCATTTGAACTCAGGTTCTTTGGTTGTTCTATTGTTGTTCTGGAATTTGTGTCTTTGGTTATACAGTGCAACCTCTACTTTCGGTATTAATTTGGTCTAAAAGCTCAAAGGTTAGAAGAAAACCGAAGCCTACGAAAACAGAGGCAATGTTTCCTATAGGAAATAATGTAAATCCAATCCCTCTGTTGCTGACACCCAAAAATATGATCCAAAAATAAATTTCATAGAGATGAATTATAGTTTAACATGCAATGTAACAATGTAAAATAATTATAAATGAGGAATAGATGGAACTTATTGTTGATGCAGACATCAATTGTATTTCTCACCTTTTTATTACATTGCTGCCACTCGCAACTTTCTTTGTCCCCATGGTGGGTTATTTACCAGTCCCACTCAATAAAACAAGCGTACACAGTGAGTCAGCAACGGCACTCGATTATGCGGAACGACACAGTACAGAGCAAACCGACTAGTTTAAGTGCAATATTATACAAAAACGGAGGCAAAATTTAGACCAAAAAACGAATCGTATGAAAACTGGGGCGTGCGGAAGCCGAGGTTTGACTGTAGATAGTATTTTGTATTATAACAATTTTTTATCCATACAGAGAAAGCACACTTTAAATGTATTGAAATGATTATGCGTCTTCATTGCTGGGCCGAGTGTCCTGTTTTTTTAATAATGAAAATGTGGTCACCGTGCTTTGTAACTCTCTCCATTCTTTACTATAATTTGTCGTCTGACACGCAACATACACGTTGTGAATGAACGGAATGAGGTATCGAGCGGTGAGTGGGTGTTCAAAGCTGCAGCTTCCTAATGAGCGGGGAAGCCTTTTTCTCTCCAAGTGTGCAGTTAAAGCAGGAAAAGCCTCCTGGAGCATTGATTGGTGCCTTAGGTGGTCTTGGTGCTAACAAAATGCTAATACCCTGCCCACCACATACTCTTTATATGTTCTATTACGTTGTTGTCATCGGGAGCTAGAGAAATGATCCCTCTATAGAACACTTTATTGGTCCCTTGAGGGGAAATTAAATGTACACTTTCTCATATTACATCAGGGGACGTCACAGTTGTGCCTTGGTGCAGGTCTTGGTGCAGGTCTTGGCTCTACTGACCACTCCACTCCTGGTGCAGCCCAGACAGATGCTGATTTGACATGTTCATGCAGTGGTGTCCAAAGTGTGGCCCGGTGTCCATTTGCAGCCCGTGGTGTGTTTTTTTTGTTTTGTGGCCCATGGAACAGTCTAAAAATACAATTAAAGAAGAAAATTTAAAAAATGCAAAAATTTGCTAGAATAAATAGAAAATATTAGGAGAACAAAGTCATAATATAATGAGGAAAAAAGTTGTACTTTTATGAGAATAAATTAATTATAAATTAATTATAACAATATAATTAAATTAATTACATTTTTGAATACAATTAATTGAAATTAAAGTTGAAATATATTATTTTAAAGAGATGTTATTTTCTGAAGTTGTCATGTTATGAGAAATAAAGCAAAACCAAAAAATATTTTTTTCTGGAAAACTAGGTGGCTGGTAACATTACAAGAAAAATAACATGTAAATGTTGAAATATTTGTAAAAATATTAAGAAACAGGAATGGAAAAGTTAACAAAGTGTAATAACAATTTGGATTGTTTTCATTATGAGGCCCTTGATGGAAAAGGTTTGGACACCCGTGTGTTAATGTAAGCAGAGTTTGTTTGACACCATCTCATTACCTCCCTGTCTGCAGCCACGCTTTGACCATTATCAGCCTGCATCGCCACTAAACGCCCCTTTTTAAAAAAAATAAAATAAAAAAAAGGTGGCTGTCCATTATCCTCTCCTGTATGCTGTACTTTATTCACAGAGGCTGCATGGAGTGCCACTTGTCAAGGGGAACAAAATGATGCAATTAACAGCAGCCTATTAGACCGCTTTGTGCTTTTTGGACAAATTAGTGATGCCTGACCTGATAATGCACAGTCACACACAATAAACGAGACGGAGCAAAGAGCGGAATATAATTTATTCATCGATAAAACTAAGATTTTCTAACAAGTGATGATTTACATGCAGAATGGTCCATCTGTGCAATAAAACATCCCAGCAAAGGGAAACTAATCAGCGGTCAGCGTTCATCTTGCGTAGTTTGGCCGGCAGGTTGTCCTCTGGCCTCCTGCCGGCTGACAGCAGGGGGCTGCGCATGGGGACCGGCACTGGGGGCAGTGTGGGCATGAGGCTGTGCTGGTACAGGTCCCCAGTGGACTGGGTCATGGGCTCAAAGCCCACCTTGAGCGACTTGAGCTGCAGCCGGTTCTCGTCCTCGGGCCCCGACGAGGACCCGAGGCGCTGCAGCTTGAGGGGCAGGTCGCCTGTGCTGCACGCCTTCTCCGAGTGCTGCGAGCTCAGCATCAGCACCTTCCTCTGCAGGTCCTCCTTGCCGGACGAGCTGATCCTCTGCAGCTTGCTCGGCAGCCGGCTCCCGGCACCTCCATGGCGGCCCCTGTCGTCGGAGGTGTTGATGCAGTCCATGGAGACGACTCGGTCGTGCCGCGTGCCGTGGCTCTCGGTTAGCGCCGGCGTGGGCGTGGAAAGAGGCGAAGGCGGGGAGTTCTTGCCTTCGTGCTCTTTGACACTATATGACGGGGTGGGAACTTCGAATGTACTGTGGAATTGGGAGTAGTCCACTCTGAAAAAGCCCTCCTCAAGGGACATCACGGGTAGGAATCGATGGCCCCACAGGACCTCATCCTCTGTGTACGAAGTCCTCGCCTGGCAGGTCATACCTGGAAGACAATGTAGCAATCAGCATGAAAGGGGACCTATAATACTAATTTTCAGGCCTTTGTATTGAGTTCTGGACTCCTGTAGAGCAGCGACACACGATAACCCCCACAGAAAGCTTTCTAGATCTTCCAGACTCCGCACCTCTTCCTGCAGTGTTTCCTGCCTCCCGCCCAAATGGTCTGTGTAATTTACTGCACCCCCGGCCCTCCTCCAGGTACGCGTCCCACCGAGCCCACTCTGCTGTGATTGTTCACACTCCCAAGCGCTCCCGAGGACTTTCGGACAGCTGCCGAGCCACTTTTGTTCGATTATTTACGCAAAATAAACAGTTAGGACACTGATAAATTGTTACTTACAGCTTGCTCTTCTGACTCTTCAACGCCACCAAGTCATGATGGAAAGAAAAAATCAGCAACTCTCACCACTTCTGCCTGATGCTTGCCTCTGTAGGTACACCCGAGGAAGCATTCCTGGGAGCCATACATGCTAACACGGTGAGCAGAGCAAAGCAGAGCGAGGGAGGGCAGGCCTACACCGTTTGCCTGGGCATGCCCATATAAGGAAGTCTGGGTTGCATTGATGTCAGTGGAACTCGTGTTAAAAAAAACAACTATGTAAAACACAGCGTGTAGAGCCGTCCAAAGCTGCTTTCAGGTCTCACTTCCAAATGCTCAAACCTCATTATCTGACGAGGTGGCATCGTTTAACACGCGAGTACAACATTGTAACAACATTTACAGGTCAGAACAGAGAAAAGCATAACAGGTCCCCTTTAAAGATCTACAACCTTTTTCCTGCTGTTCCATATGATGCAGTGCAGGTGATCTTTGGATTGAACAGGCGTACCTGCTAAATTGACCATCTTGTGCTTCTTCTGCGCATGAACTTGGCTCTCATGGAGTGATTTTTCCTGACATTTACCGTTTAGTTGTGGGCTCGCTTCACAATCAATAAACACTAAGTGCCTACTTTTTTTCTGATCCGGTGGCCGGGCTACAACGCTCGGCTCGGGAGTAGGAGTCCGGTCCTGTCCTTCGGTTGTTATGTCATCGCCTGTTGCTATTCCAGGCTCATGCACACGGGTAAAAAGGTTTTTTTTTTCTTCTTCTTTCATTTTCTTTTTCAAGCCGCCAAAAGTATGACTTTTAATCATGAGTTTGCTGCTCTGTGGTGTGGATGTCTGTTTACTGGTGCTGACTGTCCACTTGTGCAGTGTGCAGGGTATGTGTGCTCAGCCATGCTGCATGAAAATAAACGCTTGCTACTCTCGTTTGACAACAACCAAAGGTGCACTTATATTAAATTCCTGGCAATTCATTAGACACTTGATTGAGAGGTTTCAATTGCTCATAACATCTCATAGATTTATTCCCTGTCAGGGGTCGCCACAGCGAATCATTCGCACGAATAGTTTTCCCACCGGATGCCATCCCTGATGCAACCCTGGAATCGAACCTATGCCCAAGCGTATACCAGTATACCACCAGGCAACTGTTTTTATTTATTTAATGTGTATGCATTATTTACCGTCATTGGTCCAATGGACGCCTTTATTTTATGAACAGTAGTCTCCCGTATCCGTGGCATGAACAGCTGTGGCTGTAGGCAATATTTTGCCTTTATTTTCATAATATTTTGACTTTATTATCGTAATAGTATAACTTTTACTCAAACTAATTTTGCTGAAATTGCAACTTTATTCGTTGTTTTTTATGTTTCTCATAATGATACAAATTTTTTAAAGAAATTACATATTTTGGTTTTTAATATTTCAACTTTAGGCTGTTTTTTTTCCTCGTAATATTTTGACTATTAATGGTGGATGAGCAATTCCATCCTTATTGCTATTACAACATTGGTTCTGTTGTTGTTGTTGAGCAGCATCTCTATTAGGCCAATTTGGGAGATGATGTTGTTGAGAACACTTCCTTGTCCTAAATGACAGCCCTGCGGAGGTGTATTCTCTTGTTGTGCTGCTTCTGTAGCTGCTGTGTTGTGCAATATACTTGCTAATAACTTACCATGGGGTCACGTTTTCCATTTCTACTTTCTCATGCACTCCACACTATTATTAAAGTTAAACATTCAGCTTGCACTGTATAAGGAATTTAAAAATATACTGTATATACATAATAAACATATACATAATACATTTTCTCCAATTATCACCTGCTCCCAATTAACACTCTTTGTGGTTTTAGTAAATACACGTGCGGGTCGATCCTATACCTTCATAAATGTGAGGGTTGTGTCAGCGTGAAAACAGACTGAAAAGCAATCATGCTATGACTGTGTGCTTACCCCGGATGGAAGAATTTCATCTTCTCAGTAGTATACTTGATATTTTTGGTATATTTTTGCTGTTGGACAGTCTAGGCGTACTAAACAGAATCTTTAGCGCTACAGTGCTGGGCTGTCCCTCAGCACCGCAGCCATAAACTTCACACTCACCCAGGTTTTAATGGCACTATCAACACAACACAGACCCTGTGGCCTGCCTGCCCCCCGCCTCCTCCCTCTTTTTTAAATCTCCTAAGCCTATTGAACTCTGTGCTGTGTCCTCCAGCGCTGCCTAAGTGAGCGTTATCTTCCGTGGAGCAAAGAAAAAGGGCCGTTGGATTTATTTGTAGTGGACCCCAGGGATGAGTCCTGCGTTAAATATGCCGAGTGGAGATCTGCCTTCTTGCCCACAGGAGAGCATCCGTCCAACATGGCCGCCTGTGCACTTAAGGCTCAGTGTCGGCTGACAAAATCAAGAAATGCAGTGGAAGTCGAACTAAAAGCCGCGACTCATTAGTCAATGTGACGCACGCCTCTTTTCGTGCATGGAACCAAAGCATAAAGCTATTGTGCTGTAATGAAACATCCACCATAATTTAATCAGCGTGTCATTTTCATGTGTCGCCGTCATTCCTACCTTTCCACGTTCCTCTAATACGCCGAGCCAGGAAGGCGCCGGCCAAATGAGATTTCAGCGTCTCGGTCTCAAGTGTCTATCAGACGGGAACGTAATGCGGACTAATGTTCATATTTCCATTTAGATTGAAAGCAAGAAAGAAGCGGGGTAGAAAAGAAAAAGCGGGCTTGCCTACCAGTGGTCTCCACGATGCCTTCCAGGATCACCACGATCTCAAACTGCTCGCTGGTCAGGGAGCGCTGGGACAGGTCGAAAAAGGGGCTCTTGGGGTTGATTTCGTGGCAGATGGTGAGAGGGGAGACCAGGAAGAGCTGGTCCGCTCCTGTCCCGAAGCCCACGTCCAGCTCACACTGGTCCAAGGGCAGGAACTCTCCTTCGGGCGTCTGGCGGGACTGAAATGACGTATTGTAGGTTAGGTAGATTCATTTGTCATAATGTTGCTAGTTGGATTGGAAAGTTCTATGATTCCCTGTTTAAGTAACGGCTAACTCCAGGGGTGTCCAAAGTGCCCTCCGCGGCTGTTTGTTATTGGCCTGCTGCAAGTTCTAAAAATATAATTCACCAAGAAAACTAAACAAACAAAAACAAAAATGGAAAAGTAATTTTACAAGTATAAAGTCATAATATTAAGAGGAAAAACATTTTCATCTAATGTGAAATACGAAAGAATTTTACAAGAATAACGCATAATATTATGAAGAAAAACAACATTTTAGTAGCATAAAGTTTAAATATTAAAGAAAAAAATACTTTTTGTAGTTGTAATATTAGGAAAAGCAAACAAAACAATGAATAAAGTTGCCATTTATGGAAAATTAGGTTGCAGGAAACTATAGGAATAAAGTCACAATTACAAGAAGAAAGTTGAAATGGTTGGAAAATAAAAAAAAAAAAAAAAAAGTAGAAATGGAAAAAAAGCTAAGAGGAAAAAACTGCATTTTTACAAGAATAAACGTGTAATATGAGGAAAATATGTCGTTTTGGTCACATAAGTGTTAAAGACAAAAATGCATACTTTTTAAAATGTTGCAATATTATGAGACACAAACAAAACAAAATAAAGTTATAATTTTTAGAAAATTAGGTTTGGACAAAATTGATAACATTATAGGAATAAAGTCAAAATAAAAAAGACACTCTTATTTTAAGGGTCTATTAAGTATTCTTTATTGTGGAACACACAATGCAACTGCACCATGTGGGTGGTGCGGGTATCAAAATAACACTTATGCACCAACATTCATGTAAAACTATACCCGTATTTACAACCTGCAAAGCCTGCTGGGTAACCTCGCACTAGCTACTCTTCCTCACACACTAAACACAGAAATCGTAGTTGAAAAATGCCGCAGTTTGGGGCGCCACTTGTCATGATGGGGTGATGGTGGGTCCCACTGACAAACCATTGCTGTAGAACACTTGAGATGACAGTGTTCTTTCGTGGAAAGCTGGGGGGGGGCACTTTCACAGCGGATCCCCGCACATTCGCCATTAAGCAACCATGCAAATTTTTGTTTTTAAAAAAAAAAAAATCCCCTCCGAAAACTGGCTGTTTTTTCATGTTTTATTCATGTCATTCACCCCAAGTCGGTAATCATTTACTGTATAAGTATGTGATGATGTGCCGCATACATGTACCAGCCTGCCAATTTTACATGATTATTGCTTGGTTTTTCATCAATGGTTGAGATGACATAGACTAAAGGAGAGGCCTTTGATGGCTCGTACGAGAGACTAGACAGTCAGGAAGGAGATTGGCAAGGCACAGAGATCGTGATGAGGAAAACGTGCAGCAGGTTAGGCTGATCAAGGATAGAGATGGCAATGTGCTCACAAGTCAGGATAGTGTGAGGGCAAAAAAGTGTACATTAGCGTGCTGAGAGAGGAGCTTGGTATAGCATGATAGCTTGAGCAGGACAGCAGTGAGGTGTGCACGGATATCTTTCAAATTCCAGGTTCCGTGGACAATAATGTTTACAGATGACGTTGTGATCTGCAGAGAGCAGGTGGAAGAAAACCTGGACAGGTGGCAGGATGAACTGGAGAGGAGAGGAATGAAGGTTCAATACATGCATGATAATGTTAGGGTGTCGGGTGGAACTGTGAGGATGCAAGGACTAAAGGGGTTGAAGCACTTGGGGTCAAATGTTCAAATAGAGATGAAGAAGCGAGTGCAGGCAGGGTAGAGTCGGTGGAGAAGAGAGACAAAAGAGTACCAGCAAAAGTATGACAGATTTACAGGACGGTAGTTAGACCAGCCCTGGAGACAAGACAAGGTCAGAGAGGCCACTGGAGATGGCAAAAAGGAGGTTTCTAGATAGGCCTGTCATCATAATCAATTAATCGCACGATAAATAAAAACAAAGTCGATCATTTTGCCAGCCTCGATAAATTGACATGTGCATGTGTGTTTGTTCACTCTGTGCATCTGTCTCAACACCTGGGCGCCTTGGTTCTAGAGCGGAATGAACAGAGTGAGTGAACCCTCTTGTCAGTCATCCAGTGACGAGTGGCGAGGCTGCAAGCAAGGTCACGCACAGCAGCAGCACTCTTATGGCCAAATGCATTGTGCTCCATTCCAAACATGTACTTTGACCAAACTCCGACAAAACCTAAACAGCATATTCCATACACAATGGCGCTATAAGTCAATCAAAGAAGTGTATATGCAAATGAGCTGATGTCTGTATTGACACACAATGTAAACTGCAGAGTATTTCCGGGTTATTTCTCAGTTTATTTTTCAATATCTAGACAACCAAAGTGACGCTGATTCAAAATCAGAAATATTGTGAGACTGAGTCCATTTTATGTTCATTGGTTTTTTTTTTCATTTTTGTAGTTGTTTTTTTTTTTTAATTTATTTTATTAAAAAGGTCTTGACATTCCAATTACAAACTTTAAATCCTCTTGAGAAATTAAAGTTGCTTTTGATATGGTGTACTCACATTATAATGCCATATATTATCATTACATTCATGGGAAAGTGGTCTCAAATAATGCTGACAATATCGTTTACTGGCAATTTGTGGGATAATTGTCGTCCAGAAAAATGTGTTATCGTGACCTGTTATCGGGATGTGGTTATAGAGGACATGCAGGTGGTAGGACTGGCAGAGGATGATGGGAAAGCAAGTCAGTGATTGTCACCTACATGCAAAGCTTCTTTCTCATCTTCCGCAAGATTAAATCCAAAACAGCAATCCCTTGAACTTGAAGTCTTGTCTGAAGTGTTTTTCAAAATGACAAACATTTCAGCAACACTTGTTTCAAATCCCTCTTGCCAAAATATGCATATTGTATCTCATTAGCAGGTGTTACTAATTAGTCTATCTCCTTGGCTGCAATTCTTCCTTCTCATTTCCCACAATGTTTTCTCCTGCTATTTTTCTGGCGTGACAGCACACTTTCCCGCACAACAACATTTATCACAATAACACACTTTGCAGCATCCTTTGTTTTCATTTCGGCATGTCTTGTTCTTGCCACACAAAAAAAAAAAAGCCCAGAAACATTTGCACAACCTGGCGGTGCCCTCATTATTACACCGCTCGTCATAATCATGGAGACAGATTTGGCACTCAACCACAACTGGTGTTTGACTGGAGAGACAAGTGTATTGATCACACCCAAAAAGGAATCTTTTTCTTTTTGGGGTTCAGCCAAAGCATGAATGGGATGAGATCCTGCCTCAAGTGGAAGAGCGAGGGAGGGGATGGAATGTGAGGTGGACAGGCAGATTAGTGCGGCGTCTGCAGTGATGCGGACTCTGCATCGGTCCGTTGTGGTGAAGAGAGAGCTGAGCTGAAAGGCAACACTCTCAATGTACCCGTCAGTCTGCCTTCCTACCCTCACCTATGGTCACAAGCTTTGGGTAGTGATCGAAAGGGTGTGGCTGGGCTCTCCCTTTGAGATAAGGTGAGTTGCATTGTCATCCAGAAGGAACTTAGGGTAGAACCGCTGTTCCTCCGCATTGAGAGGAGCCAGATGAGGTGGCTCGGGCATCTGGTCAGAATGCCTCCTGGACGCCTCCCTTGGGAGGTGATCAGGGCACATCCGACTGCTTGGAGGCCTCGGGGAAGACAGATGGCACGTTGGACAGACTGTTTCTCGACTGGCCTGGCAACGCCTCGGAATCCGCCGGGAGGAGCTGGACAAAGTAGCCAGAGAGAGGTACGTCTAGGCTTCCGTGGTTAGACTACTGCCCCTGCGACCCAACCTGGGATAAGCCGTAGAAAACTGATGGGTTCAGCCAAAGCAAGGAACAGAACTGCGGGTGCTTTCAGGAATGATCTTTGTCGCATAACTGTATCCTAACAGAATACGTTGGATTTACCGTTGCATTTTATGTGTTTATAGCAACACTTGAGATCTCAACATGACCCAAGAATGTTGAAGTTTGAGACATCAGTCACATCTTTTACAAAATATGCATAAAAATACTCTCTTGCCGAATAATTGCGCACACAGTGTGGATACCCATTTAAGTCGGTCTCGTTTATGTCGACAAACCGCCTTTGTCGACCAATTCAAGTGTTCCCCTTATCGCTAAAAGTGCCGCTGAAGTCGACATTGACATAGATGGTCGAACGCTTTTGTCGACTTCAAATTTGAGCCCCAAAGGGGTAATTTCTATGGACAAATGGGACCGTTTATGTCGAGTTCTTGTTTTGTGCGACTCTCGGGCCGTTTGTTTCCCAAAAATTGGAGAGTTTGTACCAGAGGTGTGGACTCGAGTCACAATTTTGATGACTTTGGATTGACTTGACAATATCATCAAAGACTTGCAACTTCATTTGGACTTTGACGTCAGTGACTCGAAGCTTGACTCGGACTTTAGTCTGACTTGACAATACTTGAGATATGTGTTGGGTAAATCGTGTCTTTCTTCAAAGTGTTCAACGATCATCGTTATCGATCGTCATGTCATTTCCAGCAAGACAGCATGTTTTCCCTTTGAATCTGCCTCACTGGATGCAGCGATTAACGTTAAGAACAAACAATTACACAAATTCTGAATGCTATGTCACAACTCTTTTTCTGTGACTGACCATTTCTTTTTCTGTGGCTAATATGAACACGAAACATTGCTTATGACTTGTAAAGACTCAAATTTAAAGCCTGTGCTTTAAATTTAAACACTCAACCTGTGTTGTCTTGACTTGGACTTGCACGTCTTGACTTGAGATTAAAGACTTGAGACTTGCAAAACACTGACATGCTCCCACCAGTGGATTGTACTGTACCTTACTAATGAGTAGGTTGGAATGATGTGTTTCCATGGAGCCAGATTTCACTTTATTTCTCTACAGTTCCTGTCTGGAAGCGTGATAAATCCCGCTATGTGTCATCATTCCAACACCTGTGGTGTCATATTGCCGCCTGTGTCATCAGCATGTATTCCTCTCATGTAGGATTCTGTGGGCTTGTTTCTGCGTGTCTAGTTCCATCACCCAGACCGGCGCTGATGCTATACAGTACAGTCACAACTACGCACGACCTCTCCCTGACATTGCCCCCCCTCCCCCCAGAGCCCACTGAGTGAAATGTGAGTAAACAGCGTTTTCCAATTGAATATGAATGAGTTCCGCCAGCGGGGTTCCTGTCTGAGCCGCTCCGGTGTCAGGAGGCCGACATTCAATTGTCAGGTACTTAGCGGCTTGTAAAGTCCGCCGTGGCACCTTAGCTCCATCTTGCGCGTCTTACTAGCTTAGGGACGGCGACACTGTCTCTGTTTGTCGCGTCACATTAAAAAGACGGATGAGCGTATGCAAACACGTCCACACAAGGCTACAGCTGGCGCTCTTTGAGAGTCAAGTCCACAAGTGAGCTGATGTTTCTCCCCAAGCATCAAGAATTTTCGACGCACAAGAGATTGTCATGGATGGTGACAAGTCAATCTAGTCAACATCTCACATCAAGCAAAGATGAACCCTTTTGCCAACTTACTTTTAGCATCCCCCTGCAGCTTGTAGTCTGTGTGCATCAGTCAGTTATTGTTAAATGCCCCCTATTATGCAAAAGTGACTTTTTAATGTTATTAAAGTAACGTGTGTCCCTAGAGCAAGGTGTGTTCATAGTGTGGCTTGGGGCCATTTGCAGCCTGTGGCTGTTTTTTTTTTTTTTTATGGGCCCCGCAGCACAAAAATAAGGAAAACTAAACTGGAAAAAAACAACAGCAAAAATGGAAAAAACAGTCGTACTTTTACAAGAATAAAGTCAAAATATTAAGAGAAAAAAGTTGTAATCCAACGAAAAAATGTCATAATTTTTACAAGAATAACGTGGTAATATGTGGAAAAATGACATCATTTTAGTGGCGCGAAGTTGAATTTTTTTAAAAAAAATTTTACGCTTTATTTTTTAAGGTCAGACTATTATGACTAACAAACAAAACAATTTTTGGATAATGAGGTAATAAAGTATTATGGGATTAAAGTCCAAATATTATGGGAATAAAGTTGTAATTATGAGGAAAAAAATGTACAAGAAGAAGGTTGAAATACTTGGAAGATTTAAAAAAAATACCAGCAGAAATGGGAATAAGAGCTGGCACTGTCACGTCCTGCTTTCTGTTTATTCGCTTTGCTTGCCTCGGCCTTCTCCTCGTCTGTGTTTTCGTTTTTTTTTGTTGTTTTTTTTCAGGAGCCCTTGCGCCGGCTGGAGGGGGACAACTGGGCGCACCTGAGCATGATTGGCCGTGTCCTTAAGTTGATGGACCGCAGCTGGGAGACGCTGGTTTATTCATCTTTCCTCCACCACACTGTTGTTTGCTCGTCTGCCTGCACCTTTTTGTATTAACTCGCTGTTTCCTCCACACTTGTGTATTTTGCAAACTTGAACTACTTGGACCTTGTCATGCTCAAGCGTCTCTTCAAGGTGAGCCCAGTTGTTCCCCCAGCCTTCCGACTCGGCCACCTGTTATTCTATTAGACTTACTTCCTGGTGCTAGTTTTCTGTTTTATCTCCCTCGTGCCACTGCCTTTTATTACCTTTGCGGACGATATTATCGATCTGGGGTCCAGCCTTTTTTCAATAAAGTCCAAATACGATGGGAATAAAGTCATAATTATGAGAAGAAAATGTACAAGAAGAAAGTTGAAATACTTGGAAAATTAGCAGCAGAAACAACCGTCATTTTACAAGAGTAAAGTCAAAGTTTTATGAGAAAAAAAGTTGGCACATATTACGAGAATAAACTTGTAATACTATGAGGAAAAAAAGTCATTTTCATAGCATAGAGTTGCAGTATTAAAGAATTTTTTTTTTTTTTTAAGTTGTAATATGAGCAACAAAAAAGCAAAATTAAATTGTAATTTTTGAAAAATTAGGTTGTGGGAAAGTTACTAATATGGGAACAAAGTCAAAATAGTATGGAAATAGAGTCATAATATTATGAAAAGGAAATTTATGAAAATTATTTATGACATTTTTTTAAATATTTGGAAAATTTAAAAAAAAACAGCAAAAAAGGGGAAAAAGGAGCAAAGAGTGAAGTTGAAACTAATATGCTTAGCACTTCTTAGCGTCACATATGTGATATATGGCATCTATTACACTGGACAGAGTTACAGTGTATATGTAAAAAGTGCACAATAGCACTTCTTGGGAGAACTCCCAGAACTCTGTGTTCCCAGTAGGGTAGGGCGTACTAAAAGTACTTTGGAAATTCTGGCATCAAGGCTAGGTTTTAGACACACACTTCCAATACACTATGGGGGCAGGAATATTTAAAATTGATGAAAAACAGTTGAATATGGGATCTTGAAGATGATTAAAGCAGGGTTATTGGTACTGTACTTGTTTTTCCCACTGCTTTCAGCCCATTGTTCAGTCACATTTGGATTAAAGTAACCAGCTCATCAATGTTCACTTCACCTGTGACTGACTTCATTGTCTGTATGATCAGCATTCCGCTCACCTCACACATTCATTCAAACTTCTAGCATCTAATCAATGCTTCTGTATCATTTTCACCGCCCTCCTCGTCCTCGGCTTCATAACTGCATCTCTGTTCTTACTAGAAAAGAAAATCCATCACGAAATGAAAGTGCTTTCTCGTTTTGGTGCCACTTCTTCAAAGCTCAGTGGAAATGAAACAAGGCGACTACAAAGCAGCTCATACAATTCAAAGACCCTCTCGGCTTTCCTTGGTTTTTAGTTAAGTAAATCCTTCTATCCTCAACCTCCCTGGTGACGGCAGACTTGCATCTTGGACCTGCGTGTTCCGCCAGGAAAGCCTCCCGCCGACGGCGGCGCAGCACGCATGGCTGCATTTCAGCCGCTCGCTGGGGGACTTTGTGACAGCTCCCGTCGGTCTGCCTCCTCCATCGTTGCTGTCAGCTGTCAGCCGCTAATTATCCACTACAGCCTCAGCAGTGCGCCGCACGCCGACAACTTCCTGTCCAAACAGCCGCCATTGTTTCACACTTAGACAAACGATCAGTGGAAGTGTCTTTTTTTAAATTTATTTATTTTTTTTGCCACGCTTGTTCCAAAAGAAAGACTAGCCTCAACAACGGGCGCTAAGAGAAGGATATTGACAGGATGTTACGCGAAGTAAAAAGACTCCCTTTCAGAGCAGGAAGACCCCCAGCATCACCGCACGCTACCTGACGTGATAGCAAAGGGGTTAACTTCTTTACATTTAAGCATGTGAACATGACCTGCCGAGGGTGCATCTGTGACATGCTGCTTCTTCACATTCCACCTTCATCACTGGAGTTAAAATTGCCTTTTGTTATTTTTATGCTTTCTTTATCCATAACTTTTTACACTGATATGACAAGAAAGTTATACACGACCTGCCAATAGTGTTTCTTTTTATTTAATTTTTTTGCCTTTTACTATTACTATTAGTAAGTGTTTGAATTCTTTTTACACTTGTATGCCAGTTAACGTTAAAAATGACCCGCCTACGCCGCCTTCCTGATTAGAGCTAAGAGAAATTGGTTTGTTTCTTACCTTTTATGATGAATGGTGCTTAACTTCTTTTTACACTTATATCACAGCTACGAATGCTACAAATTTGATATGTTTGGCGCACGCGGTTCACCTTTGTTCACACACACACTTCTATCAACTTTCAACTTCTTTTTACACTTGAACGACAGTTGCCTGTGAGAGTGCAGGCCTGGGGTTTTATTCTTCTGAACTTCTCTGCTTCTTGTGTGACAGTTGAGAGTGTGCAGAAATGTGGTTTTCTTTTGCGGCTGTCTGCTGCAGAGGTCATTTCTGCTTCAAGCCCTCCACTTCAAAGCGGGGAGTGTGGGAGATATCCCGGCTTGCAATCGGCGCCCATCAATCGGTTTTATTAATAGATGGTTATCAGCGTTATTAAACGCCAACCTTTTTGCCCTCTGTCGTCACAGGCAGGATGCTGCAGTGGGGCCGTACAGTAGCAGCCACTCTGGGCATCATCGATGAAAACACAAGCACGCTCGCCGCACAGTCGCCACTATACGCAACAGAATGTGCACAAAGTACTGATATCCAACGCAAGAGCTGTGTGAAACAATCTGCTTTTGCAAAAGTAAATGGTGAGGAAGCGTTGATAGGCTGGCAGTTCAACAGCACCACCAGCGCCTCAGCACGGGGACTGCACTGGAGCGATCTAAAATGTGATTATTCTGCCAAAAAATGTAGAGGATGATCTCTGATATCATCTGCGCTCGTGCTGCTGCAAACCAAGAGCAGGACTTGAGCCCTGCAGCATGGCAGTGATGCACGGTGGTGGTGTATTTATTACACTTGGCAGAGTGTGCTTGGAAATGTGACGTCCTTTCCCTTTTGTCGCCTTTTATTGTGTCTTTTCCATTATTGCTATTGTAGTTTGCAGTGGTGTCGAGCAGCGCTGCATCCTCCTGAGAGGTCTTTTTATTGGGTTGACCTTAACAGCTCTCAGTGACTCCATAAAAATGTCTACTTTTGACACATGGCTCGCGCTGCCCCCTCCAAATCCTCTTGCTGGCTTGATGGTGACGTTCTCCTTCGATTTCATATCAACATTTGGAATAAAAGTCACTGTTGCAATTATTAGATTCTATTGAGATGCAGGACCTTCCCCTTCTCTCTTCAATTGCCATTGTTCACTGGCAACACAATCCAGCTTTAAACCCTAAATATGCCTCACACACTCATTAAACACATTTAAAGTATAAAATGTATAGCTGCTCACCACTTATCAATAATAATGAAGATGATCCTTGAACATGAATTATTAAGGCATTCATTTGTTCCAAAATGTCAGACAAAAACCGAAATGCATGAAGACCGAAGCAATTTTTCCCATGCAAGTCCAATTAATCCATTCCAGACATCCAAATATATTTAAAAAGTATACATTTTATGGAGAACAATTCTAGTTTTACTTGCAGCAAACAATGTGAAATAATTATATATGAGGAATGGATGAAACTTAATGTTGATGCGGACTTCCAATACATCCTGGCGAGATTGAATTCAACAGTGCACGCACTCGCAACTTTCTTTGGCCCCATGACGGGTTATGTAACAGTTGCACTTAAAACAGTACAGGGCAAACGGACTAGTTCGTTACATGCAATATTGTACGAAAACCGAATCAAAGAAAACTGTGGCATACTAAAGCCGAGGTTTGGCTGTGGAAGTTTCACATTTGCGTCTCAGGGCACAGCCACAGTGCGTTCAAGGACTGGCGAACCAAGTGCGACATCTCAATGCTTGATGAAAAAACATTGTCAGTGAAGTGTAAAGACATAAATATTGTCAGAACTGGTTGCTGGTATGTGTGAATTCTCTACATTTTACCTGTATTATCATGTATTTATAAATGATTCGTGGCTTAAGAGTGAATGAGATGTTTTCTGCAGGAAAAAACATCCCACTTTTGGAGAAAAATAATTAAAATATTTTTTTACTCAAAATTGAGACTGTGCGGGGATCCTTTGTAGTGGATCTGCAGGTGTACTTAATGTTGTATCCACTAAGTGTGCGTGTGGTGATGATGTCTGATTAAGATGCCGAGAGCTTCTGGCTGCGTCTCAGGGGTACGTCGGCGTAAAGGCGTGTGATTATACTTTACGGGGCCGCTCGCTTCCTGCGTGCTTGCAAATGTGGAAAAAGCCTTTCCTCTCTGCCTCTTTTTCTCCTGCACACATCATTAAGCTGCCTGACACCGCACTACACACGTGTGTGTGCGCGCGCATGTGTGTGTGTGTGTGTGTGTGTGTGTGTGTGTGCAGGGCTTAAAAAAATAAAAAAGCACCTAATGGCAAATGCTGTTTGTCTTCTTTACGGCCCGTTTTGCACTTCCAACATGGATGTAATGGAAAGGAACTCAATTATGATAATTGAAAGAGGAGTCAGTCTATCTTGTGGCTCTTTGTGGTCATTTTCTGCACCGTTGCTCACACAGATCTGCTGCGGCAGGCTGGCGCGCATACAACGGGACAGCTTTTCTAAACTGTAGTGGTTCACATAGCTGACTTTCGCATACGGCAGGGCCTAACATTTGAATTTGTATGTGTACACCTTCACAGATGCACAGCTATTCCATGAACCACAGAGTCGCCGGGTGTGTGGTCTGCAAAAGCAACTACCAGTCTCTCTAATGAGTGCTGGGTCAAAAAACACTGGAATTAACTGTGGTGGTAGGCAACCTCCTCACGTAGTTTTTCTTAAATTAACTCAACAAGATGGCAGGAGGTGCGTTTGACTTATCATGAGTGGTCAGCATCCAGCAGCTTTTTATACCTCTGCATGCGCTTTAAAATATTGGCTGTCTGTGCTCCTTACCGCTGTTACGACAGTGTTGTGCTTATACGCTTGTTAATGAATGACCACATGGTCAAAGACAGCTATCTTTTCCTTTACGCTTTCTCATACACTCCAAATCATCAAGTTTTTCTAAAAATTACTTACTATGTAAACTTAACAGCCTCTCTCCAATTAACAGCCAGTCTTCTTTGAGGTTTAGGTAAATAAACGCCCCCAGGTTCCAGCATTTCATGTACGCTATGTCCGAATTTTATCACGAAGACAGACAGACGTCCTATCCTGTAATCCTGCTCACTAATTTCCAGCGTTAATATGATAAAGCTCCCTGGCTGAGGTAAAACACGCAGCCAAAGGAAAGAAGCCAATTTACAACTGCCGTAAATACACTTTACGCTTAGTGCTGCCTCCCAGGAGAGCAGTTTTACTGACTCCACACTACTCTGTACTCCACTTACAAGGCCAACTGTACTCTATCCCTGCTTCACACCTACCCGAGCAGCACACAAACAACACACTCACACACTGGGGCTCTTATCGCGCACCTGCCTCTGCTGCAGCCGATGGATTGTGATAATGACGCCATAAGCCATGTTTGGTTTGAAAAAGGCTGCAGGAGGCTGTGCACTGACAGCTGCTTGCTGCATGCTACTTAAACACTAACAACACATGCAATATTTAACATGCACCGCGCAACTCTTTGCTTTTTTTCTGGACAATAGGAGAAATGTACGTTTGCCCAATCAGTGGTGTACAGTATGGGTTGCTAACACCCCACTACATTGAGCCTGTTTGACCCTCTAGGGCCACCATATTTCACCAGTATATTAGGCTTTTTCCCATTAATTTTAATTGTAACTTTTCTATTCTTAGAATAATATCTTTGTTGATGGGAGTTTAATGGAAGTTACCAAATGTATTTCCATGTCTTGTAGACGTCGTTTTAAAGTTGCTCCATGCATCCAACCTTAATGGAGCAACCATTCTAATCCTATCAATGACCATTTGATTGGCTTTTGTGTTCCTGGTAAACTTCTAGGAGTGCAGTGAGGTCCATGGAGCAGTCAACTGAGTGTTTGTGGAGGAGGACCCACCTTGATGAGCTTGCAGCGGATCTGCGCGGACACCATGTGGCTGTTCCTCAGGTTGCCCACTCGGAACATGAGGCACAGCTTGCCGTCCCGCTGCGAGATGACGGCGTCCTGGCTGAACATCAGAGTCTCCGCGCGCTTCTTGGGCTGCGACATCTTGATGAACATGCAGCCGATGAGGAAGGCGTCCACGATGGAGCCCAGCAGCGACTGGAAGAGGAAGAGGATGATGCCCTCCGGACACTTCTCCGTGATGTAGCGGTAGCCGTAGCCGATGGTGGCCTCGGTTTCGATGAAGAAGAGGAAGGCGGAGGGGAAGTTGTAGACGTTGGCCACGCAGGGGGTGTAGGAGGCGTCGTGGCCGTGGTTGAGGTCCCCCCTGATGTAGGCGATGATCCACCACATGGACGCCATCACCAGCCAGGCCACGGTGTAGGTCAGGATGAAGATGAGCAGGTTCCAGCGCCACTTGAGGTCCACCAGCGTGGTGAAGAGGTCCGACAGGTAGCGGCTGGTCTCGCCGCCCAGGTTTCCGTGCTGCACGTTGCAGCGGCCGTTCTTCTCCACGAAGCGCTGACGCTTCTTCTTCACCGGTGCCGAGAAAGCGCTGG
This sequence comes from Dunckerocampus dactyliophorus, assembly GCF_027744805.1. Lineage (NCBI taxonomy): Eukaryota > Metazoa > Chordata > Actinopteri > Syngnathiformes > Syngnathidae > Dunckerocampus > Dunckerocampus dactyliophorus. Next base: position 4,281,970 of record NC_072836.1, on the reverse strand, counting down.
CCCGATTCGTGTTGACCACCTGGTAGTCTTCGCCGAATTTCCTACGCAGTGCCGCCATTGAAGCTCCTCCCGCGTTAAAGGGTGAGTGAATAATCCATCTTTTTGGTTGTTTTTTTGCCTCTAAACTTGTTACCTGCAGTGCGTAAAAGTCGCCATGGTCACTTTAGCGCCCAGAGATCTTCCACTTGATGATGTAGAAACAGCTTTACTTGTGCTTTAAATCCAAATTAGCATTTAATCACCTTAAAATCCAAGATGATTCCAGTTCGTGTGAGGCTCAGGTGGACGTGGAGAGCCCACAAGATGTGCGCTTTGAGCCGTGGAACACTCACCACGTTTGCTCTCGGCTGTGCAGGAGGTGCGTGCGTGTGTTTGTGTACGTGCGCGTGTGTGTACGAGAGAGAGAGAAAGAGAGCAGGGGAGATTTACGCATGACCACCTTTGTGTTTAATAGGAGCGAAAGGGAGGACTAGGAGGGTTGTGTGTGCGCCATTTAGTTGTGTTAATTTGGTTTATTTCATCAGTGTGTGGTTGAACTGATATCGTCTACTTAACTGACTAATCCTTTCGTTCATTTGATTCTTCCTTGTGCTCTTTTAATTGGCTTTTGTATTCTTTACATGAATGGACGAGCGCCCCAACTCAAGACAAGCCGTAAGTCAGAGGGCGCCCTCTGGTGGTAGGCTGTCCTAAGGGCACCTAACTTGGCTTTATCCTACAAGGTGGAATTGCAACTACTTGTACAGTACGTCTCTAAATACAGTCTGTGTGCAGTGTTGGTGCTTCATTCAATTGCTCTATTCAATCATCAAATCATCATTAGCGTTCGGGTTAGTGGTTAACATTAGCGGTTAATATTAGTGGTTAATGTCAGGCGTGAGGGTTAGTGGTAGAGTTGGGATTTCACTGTAGTGGCAGGGTTAGGGTTAAGCATTAGTGGTCAGTGCTCTGGTTTAGGGTTAGTATTAGGCTTTAGCGTTAGTGGGTAGCGTCAGAGGCAAACTTTAGTGATTTTGTGTTAGTAGTTAGGGTTTCAACTATAGCTAGGATTTAGGATTAGGGTTATGGTTAAGGATTAGTGTTTAGGGTTAGCGTTAGGGTTGGTTAATATTAGGGTTAGGATTAGAGTTAGGGTTAATGGTTAACATTAGTTGTTACTGTCAGGGGTTAGGGTTAGTGGTAGGGTTAAGCTTTAGTGCTTAGTGTTCTGGTTTAGGGTTAGTGTTAGGCTTTAAGGTTAGTGGGTAGTGTCAGAGGCAAACTTTTAGTGGTCTAGGGTTAGTGGTTGCGGTTATCACTATGATTAGGATTTCGGATTAGGGTTGGTGTTAAGGGCTGGGTTTAGTGGTTCATGTTCGGGTTAGTGCTTAACATTAGTGGTTAGTGTCAGGGTTTAAGGTTTGGGTTAGTGGTAGAGTTAGGGTTTTTGTTTTAGTGGTCGGGTTAGTGTTAAGCATTAGTGGTTAGTGTTCGAGTTTAAGGTTAGTAGCGTCAGAGGTAAACTTTAGTGGTTAAGATTTTTGTTGAGGGTTTTAGGGTTAGTGGTTAATGTGAGGGTTAAGGGTAAGCTTTAGTGGTTTGGGTTTAGGGTTAGCATTATGTTTCAGGTCAGTCGTTAGCATTTGGTGTTAGGTTTAAACTTTAGTGGTTAGCATTAGGGTTGGGGTTAGTGCTTAGATGAGTAAAGGAATTAGTGTTTTGTAGCGTTGACAAGTCCGTGGTGGTGTCCCCCCCATCACAAGACAAATAAAGCCCCCTCACAGAGAGACCCCTGCTTCAACAAGAGGGACTTGTGATCATCAGCAAGCTGGAGGATTAGAGCGTAGACGACCACGACGGCCATCTGTTACGTGTGGCCGCTGAATCAGTGCTCTGGCCGCACTCTTGGAAGATGTTTGAACATCCACGTGCTTTGTCTGTCAGACTGGGATGCATTCAAGCGAGGAGGGGGGAGGAAACAAAAGGCGGCCGCACAGACGGAATTATTAATGACGCCTTTGAATTGATCAGCCCGGGCGTCATATGATACATTTTAGCACAGATTCCACTGCGGGACAATGACGCCTTTGTCTCCTTCACCTTGGGAAAGGTAGTCTCACGTCTCGCAAAGCAGGCTTTGACCTTCATGTACTGCTCATCATCATCATGGCGTTGAGATGGAAAGTTGGCTTTTACGTATAGATGCACTGGCAGATACTAGAATAGAAACCTCTTTGTCTCACTGAGGTCAGCTTCAACTTAACTAGCAAAGTACTGTAGCTTCTTTAATGTCATACATGTATATAGTTACATATATTTGCAGTATAGTGCATGGAAGGAGCAGGATAAAAATGCACCCATTCTTATATATTTTTTGCATATCTTTACTTTCTAATGTTCATTGATGCTCTCCTTTCAGAATTAATGAGTTCATTAGCAAAGGCAATTAGGGGTGGGGGTGTCTTTTACATGCACACACATGCACCATGCGGGACATCTTCTGAATCCATTATACTGGCTTTTTTTTTTTTGCTGCTATCATTCCACAGTAAATGATTTCTTTGATTTTTATTTATGTTTTGCAGCTTTTGCTGTTAGAAATATGCTACAAAACATCATACCCGGGAGTACTGTGTATGAAATATCAGGGCTAGTCAGTTATAGCTACATAATGTTGAACAGATATTTATGTGCCTTTATCGGGGACCTTGAGTGGAGCATTTAAGCATTTACTGCACACTAGGCAGTGTATCCCATACATTCATTTCACGTTCCGCAATCTAACTAGTAATATTGCGGTGTTGGGAACAATAATGCCATCATAATTGCCTGAAGTATGTATGCAAATACTACATGTTACGCATAGTGTTTATATGTTTGACCAAAAAAATACTTAAAGTAATACAGTATAACAAATCAATGTTGTGTTGTGCCTGTGCGTGCGTGCGCGTGTGTGTATGCGTGCTGGTAGGACCCACAATGCACCGCGCAGAGCCAAGATGGAAGACCCCAGCAGCTGCAGGAGAACAATGTTTTGCCTCTAGATTTTTGGGGGAAACGGACCGTAGAGAGCGAATTAGCCCGGCCCGAGGAGCGGCGTGTGGTCATGCAGCGGTAAGAGTCACTCTCCGTGGGGGAAAGTTCGGCGACAAGCGGTTCGGTGCGGAAGTCCAAACTTGCGGTGCGGGACAAGACGACAAAGCGGCGGACTGCCTGCCTGCCTACCGCTACGTTAGCCCGCTAAGCTAGCCGCCGAGCATCATTGTTCGCAGGGGAGTTTGTTGTGGGTCATGCCTCTCTTGGCGCTCCATCACCTCCCCTTTGGGAACCAAGCCGCACGTTCGCTCGGTCGAAAATAGTAAATATGAAGGTGAATTCTCATTTTTGTTTCATGTTTTTATATTGATACAAAACACTGTACGCTAGTTGTTGTTGTTTGTTGGCGCTCGCGCATTGTTTGTCGTCGTCTAAATTCTGTTGTTTCAACTAAAAGAAAAAAACACGGAAATAACTCGTTGCTAATATCACAGTTATTTTCAACGTTTTTATGGAAATGTTTGGACGTGTTTGTGGAGATTATGTGCGGTTCTTGACACACATTAATTATTGGTTGGCATCACAAAGAACCCCCCCACCCCGGCCGCCAGACATGGTTAGCCAAGCTTGCTAATTGCTACCCAAACATCATGGCACATTTGATATCATTTAATAACAGATATGTTACTTTGAATTGCACGTTAAGTGTTTGCAAAGTTGACTTCTTGCATTACAGTACCCAAAAGCTGGAAGTACCATCTGTTATCGATCTAATGATTAGACGCATATTGATCCCTTGCAGGAAATGTCTTTGCTACAGACGCCGCATTTACAGACAGTAGAGTTAAAATAAGAATAAATTAATTAAAACGAAATACAATAAAAATAAACAGCCTCCTATGTACAAGTATATGTATTATCAATACTTATATGTCAATATGGTTCAATCAGTACATTTCAAAAAGTTAACCTTCTATATTATGTGAGAAATATTTCATTCCATTTGATAATTTCTTAATCGTTTTGGTGATTATGGCTTACACTTTGTTCAAAAGAAGCCCCTGTAAATTGAGTATCACAAAAGTTGTCAAAACGTTGACGATTGTAAAGTACTGTATTTTGCTGAAATCAGCAAATAAAGTGAAACAACTCCCCAAGCCTTTAAATCAGGGGTGTCTCTTAATTTTATAAAAAGGCTTTTAAAAAAAAGTTATTTATTTATATTTATTGTGACTTTTTCCTCAGTTTGTCCGCGATTTTTGGTTTAATTCGGTTTTTACAATGTGCGAAAGAGCAATTTTTAAAAAACGCCACGGGGTGCACTTTACACACCCCTGCTTTAATCGGTCTCTGAATTGAACTCCTGAAATCAAACAACTTTTGCAGGATATCCTCATTCACCCGCGTACATAGCATGCTGTAATTGACGTACATAGTACACAAAGTGAACAAATACTACTCTGTATTGTCTGCCATTTGTTTATGTATGTGTATTAAAAAGTCTGATGGTTGTTGGTAGGAGATGAAGAGTGTCACATGCTGCTTTAAACTCATTATTCACCACTTAAATGCATTTCGTAACTGAATAAAGTATGTTTTTTGGGGGGGGGTGCTTAGCTGCAGCCGTGTGATCACACTTTTGTTTATGCATCCTGCGTGTGTACTCGCTCATTGGCATATAATCTCATGCAAATGGGATGACTGGGTCAGACGGAGCCACAGCGCAGATTAACATCCAAATGCCAATCCTCTCATGCTTAATGTTGTCGCCGTAAAAGCCGGAATATACTGTATGTGAGCGCTGAGCTCGCTTGCCTCGTTGGTCGGTGTGCCAGACCGTGTAGCCCTTTTATTGACCCGCAAATCATCACTTTGTAATCCACGTAAGCGGCCGGCGGCGAGACAATTCATAAGCTCAGCCATGATTGTATATAGATGGCCGCTCACATCAACTCATCATTGATCCCTTGCAGGATGACACCGATTGGCACGCCGTAGTCATCCCGCCATGAGCATCATCCAAGACAAGCTAGGCAACGACTTCCTACGCTCCAACGGCGGTGGCATGGACTCCAACTTCGGCCCCGGCATGATCATGTTCAGCCACTTGCCGCCGGTCGCCAGCTTCACCCGCCTGGCACCTCAGGAGATGATCCTGAAGAAGGAGCGGGACTCGCCCGACTGCAGTGCCGGCTCCCTGAGCGGAGGCGGCGTGGGAGACTACGTCCACGCTCTCGGCATCAAGCAGGAGAAGGTGTCAGAGCACGATTACCGCCTGCCGCTCTATCCGGGAGGGCTGGGAAAGAGCGCAGAGCTGCTGGAGCTGACGGTCAGCAACAACCAGAACCTGCTGGTGCACGAGCTCAACATGGCCAACGTGAGTACCTGTGATGAAGACACACCTGTTTCCCCCATACGGTCATTTAAATTTGGTGCTACCTGTTCACCCTCGCTCGTAAACACATTACAATGGGGCTGTCTGTGAACGTAGCTTGTTGTTACAACTCCGTACAGGAGATGGTAGGGGTGTCACAAGATCTCGTGAGATTCAAACCTAACAAGATTTCTTGTCTCGTGGGCACTAATCCTGGGACGATACAAAATAAATGAATCACACGCCAAATGAAAATGAACTAATTTTGCCGGTCTCAATATACGTATTTCCATGTGCATGTGTGTCTGTTTTCCTCATCTCTCACCTCCAAGCAGGCAGGAAGAAAGTTCACTCTGTGCATTGGCTTCAGCATCTTGGCGTGTTTGTTCCATAGAGCCATGGCGTGAACTTAGTGAGACCTTTTTCATACAGTCTCTGTCAGGGTGGGTGGAGGCGAAGCCGCTAGCATACACACACAGTGCAGAAGTGTAGCCTCGTGAGGAGCAACGAAAATTGATAGATTGCAGTATACTGTCATATTTATAGTTTTTCATTTTGCTTTTCTTAAAAGTAATGGTAAATTCTCGTCTCGTTCTCGTAGACCCAATCTTGTGCATCGTCTCGAGAGTCTGGTGACACCCTAGTACTTGTAGATAGGATCGTAGCTGCTTCTCAACACACAACATTCACGCCAGGTTTGCCAGAGAATAAGATCAGTGTTGCCAACTTAGCAACTTTTTTGCTACATATATTGACAATTGGGATACTTTTTTCAAAAAAGCCACAGGCAGTAGTGACTTTTTCTGGTATTTTTGGAGAATCTGACACAAGATTCAAGAGTTTTATTGTCATATGCATAGTAGAACAGGCAGTTATACTATGCAATGAAATGAAAGCATATTTCGCTCTGCTCCCTACCCCACTTGAAACACTCACCGGCAGCTCCATCTTGTTTGTGACATTAAAAAAAAAGAACGAGCAGAAGAAAGTTGATTTGTATTTTGAAAGATGTTTGTTTTGTTTTTCCACATGTTTTTGTACTCATTTTGTCTCTCCCACAACATTATTCTGTCCGATAGCGTCCATTACAATTACATGCACGTCACTGCAAATTCAGCAGATTATATGATGACGTCATGTAGACCACAACCAGAATTAGATTGCAGTCTCGTGGGAAACACTGAACACACAATCTGCAACGTTCTCTTGCAGCCTTGGGAAGTCGAGCAAAGTCTAGTGTGACGCTTGTGTTTGTTCTTTCATCTTTTATTCATGCCGTACATTGTTTGCATTAACAGACTAGCTGTTAGTTAAGTTACATTCATCTAGTAATGGACACCATAAACACGACAATTCCCGTTTTTTCCCCCCAAATGCGCCCCAGGCCTCGTTCACACGCAGATATAAATCCGATATGTATCTGATCTACTGCAGTCTGAACGGTCAGGTCGCATATATCCGACCGTCATCGAAAGGCGTGGTTTACCGTGCGAGACGTGGATAAAGGTACTCGCCGATGTAGGCAAAAGTTCTTCTTGTCATCCAAAAAGCGGCTCAGGGCAGTGTCCCACCATTCCTGCCTCCCACACGCTCCTCCAAACAGACGTCACAGCAAGTCCTGCACGAACTGCCATAGCCAAAATTCTTGCCCTCTTACTTCTTGATCTCCTACGTGGAATCTTGTGGTTAAGAAAATATTGACTCCCGTTGCATAAAATCCTTTCCACAAACGCATTAAGGACACACAATGCAGCAATCTTTACTTCCCTAAACACATGGGAATGCGTGTGACGCTTTTGCAGGGGAAGTGACGCGTTCACATTAACAAGTCGCATTTTTTTTGGCAATGTGAATGACCACATAAAAAATAGGATTTGAACAAAAAAAACAGAATTGGGCATCATACCCTGCAGTGTAAATGTTGCCATTTTCGTAGTCTGTCTTTTAACATTATTAGAGCCCTCTACACATGAAATAACATCCCTATAGTCACCTTTACACTCCTATTACCAAATATAGTAGACACAATAAAAAAAAAGACATAACGTAAACATAGGATGTATGATAAATTGTGCAGGCGTACCTAATGTTGTGACCAGTGAGATCTTGCTAGAACGCCATCATGACAAAAAAGCACATTAGTATTCGCCAGTGGGAGGAGCCGCAGACAGGAAACGTGCAGGGGAGGAGCTGGCATCATAACAGTCACGGCGACGTAAATCCACTGGCTGCTCGCCGTGCAAAATGTAAGCGAGTCACCCACCCCTTCCCCATCTCTTGGCAGATGATGTCACGGCTGCTCAGCGTGAATGAAAACGTCTTGGCGAGGACACAGCTGTCTTGTTTGAGCTCGCACTTCATTGCAGACGTCTTTTGTGCTCATTCAAACAGAAGCGCACACTCGAGACAATAGGCGGGCCGCCGAGGTCGCCCCGCAGCCTAATGTGGATTAGTAGTCTGCACACATGGCTTTAATGGATACATTTTTACAATTTTAACCCTACAATTGATCCGATGTCATCACTAGCAGGTGCGTGATAAGACATCAGCAGTGCAGGATAGTAAAGTAACCACAGTAACGACACGCTTAAGTCCAGTTCTGCTCCTGTGAGTTGATCAGAGGCGGACTGTTGGTTTATTTCTTTGGACATGATCCAACAGAAAAAGCTCTCAAAGTGAATTGTAGGTCACTTATCCACAGGAGGGCTGTAAATTCAGGCCGTTGGTTGTCGCGCTTTTCCCCCCGCGAGCGCATCTCATCCAATTTATTGACTGCGTGTTTACACCAACACGCATTTTGTGCGCATACGCGTCCCTTTAAAGGCTGCACGCCCGTCAATGAAAGCATTTCCATGCGCCGCCTCGCTCTCACGGCGTCTCCCTTTTGTCATCCTCACAGCTGCCGGGTCAGTTGGGAAAGGAGTCCGCTGGGAGGAAAGGTCGAAGGTCAAATGGGGATGGCCAGGAGGGAAGGCCGCGGAAGAAGCGGAGCGAGAAGGTTTGCTATGCACTGTTTTTAATATAGCATGTAGAAGACACAATGTAGTTTTTTTTAAATGAGTGGGAGAGTTTTTGATGTTTGTTGTTGAGTCTGAAGCTATTTTCAGCACTGTCTGATGGGACAATAACTAATGGGCGGCTTAACCGTCATCCATCCAGTCTCTGCCCTCCCTGTTTTTGTGATGGATTCATCCCCAATCAATGTGGCGGGATAGCAGCCTACTGTCGGCTCGGACACTTGCACTTTACAGAGGAATTCAGTATTTAAAATTCCATCATATTGGCGCAAAGATTAGGAAGACATTTAGTGGTAAACATTTTGGTCATAGTAACAGTATCTGTTACTCCTTCTGTGTCATCAAAAAAAGCTAAAGAAAAAGTCACTTTGCTGCTGTCCTTTTGAGGATTACTTTTAACCACTCATGTCGATCTGTTGCTAACAGAACATGTTCATGATCGAATGTCCCGTCTTCCTCCCCACCAGTCCGTGCTGCTGGATGCAGATAGCGGCAGCTTGTCGCCAGGAAGCAAGCCTCACATCTGCGAGCACTGCAGCGCTGCCTTCAGGAGCTCCTATCACCTCCGCAGACACGTCCTCATTCACACAGGTAGCAGCACCCCATGCCGTCGCTTATACGCCACCATTTTTGTTTCCTGTTATGATCACTGTAATGCAGTTTGCTGCGCTACATAATTGCTAGCATAACCTTTTATTGCATAACCTTTTATACACACACTCACTCGATATAATCGCTCTGATTTGTACGACACGCCACAACGATTTGCCCCTACATGATAATTGCAAGCGGCTCACAACTGCTTGTGCACCGATGCAAACGATTGATTGCAGGTCACATGCTGTCACTCCATGTACACACTTTGTGTGAGTGTAGACAAAATACAAATAACTGATCATTATCTTTTTACAATGTATACATACAGTTTGATAAATTATCAATTACATATATGGGAGATATACAAGAAACATTTTAAAATATCAAAATACAAATTGAACACTTATTAGAAATTATGTCATACAAATGAGAAAAACATTACAGAAATATGTATTTTTTAAAAATTTTGAACAAAACATGCTAGTTATGTATTTGGCATATAAATTTAAAAAACACTAAATAGCACGTTTTCCAACACAATAACCCAAAAAACAAATGTTTGTTTCTGAAAGTCTATTGGACATCTTAATCAAAAAATATTTTTTTGTAATAAATAAAAATGGGGTGGGCTATAAGTTTCCAAAAAAATAATCATTCATTGGATAACCATTTTTATTTCCATAATGTGCTTTGTGATTACCATGGTTTTCCACTGTTGATGTGCATTAGCACAGTTAGTTATGCTTGTAATGGCGTTGGTGATCCGTTCCTTGAGATGATTTATGTCTTGTATCGTCACCTGATGCACCACCTTAAAGTGCCCCCAAAGATAGAAATCAAAAGGGGAGAGATCTGGAGCTCTAACAGATATATACATTATACTGGCTATTTTCCTATGTATGGAAACTTATTGCCCACCCTGTGAAATCCGCAAAGTAGCACACTTCATCTTTGTACAATTATTATATATGTTTTAAGCCTGTAAAACCCCTCACCATACACGTTTCTCAGACAGGCAATAACATTTTCACGTCTTTGTTTATACACTCTCAAGAGTTCAAACCTTCGTTTGAATTTTAGTCACTCGCGTATATTTCACTCCTGTGATCGTGCCTTTTTGTCCTGGCGCCGTTCCGCTCTACTGTGACGGTTTTGTACACAGGAGACATGGTATGACAGCACGAAGGCGAGTGATTGACAATGGGCGGTGCGGGATGAGAGACATTCAACTTCCAACAATGCAATTCTTCTTAAAGGGCCAGGCTCAGCCTGTAACAAAAAAAAAAAATTCAGTGAATCAGTGAAAGGTGAACTGCATAGAGTGAGGGAACACTGTATTAACCATTGAATTAGCTTCTGTATGTAGAAGATCAGGGTGTGTGAATGTTGTCTTTCTTGCAGGTGAGAGACCCTTCAGGTGCAGCCAGTGTAACATGAGCTTCATTCAAAAGTACCTCCTCCAACGCCACGAGAAGATCCACAGCGGTGAGTCATCACCCACATGCGTCTTTGCTCCCGGTGACCCCAAAAGACGTCTGTAACGGTTTGTTCCTTTGAATCATCATCAGGAGAGAAGCCATTCAGCTGCGACCAGTGCAACATGCGCTTCATCCAGAAGTACCACATGGAGAGACACAAGCGCACGCACAGCGGGGAGAAGCCGTACAGATGTGAGACCTGCCAACAGGTTTGTGACCTCCTCGTCTCCTTCCTGCTTCTTATCGTGTGGATGTTCATCTTTAGACCTCCCCCCTTTTTGTGCATCAGTATTTTTCCAGGACGGACCGCCTGCTGAAGCACAAGCGAACCTGTGGAGAAGTGTTAAGGAAAGGACTGGATCCTGGCATGATGGACATGGGATGTGTGGACATGGGCAGCTATGGAATCACTCAGGGAAACACTGGGAGAAAAAGAGGCCGCTCCAAGAATCCTGGAGAGGGAGGAGCCCGGAAGAAGAAAAAGGGGGACGGCGGGACGCTGAGAGTGCCTCACGTTCCCGACACTGTATCGGGAGCGTATAGCATTCATGAGTATGCCGTGGAGAACCAGAGTGTGTCCTTGTCCACCGAGCCGGGTCCCAGTATGGAACACCACGGCCGTGCTCCAAAGATGGCCTTCAAGAAGGCCCATCGTAAAGGTGTGGACAAAGGCGGAAAGGCGGATTTGTTGGAGCAGAGTGGAGCCGCCGTGGATCACGGTCTGGGCCTCATGCAGGCCAATGGTGCCAAAGTAGGTGGGACCGCCAGCAGTAACTATGACGACGCCATGCAATTTCTCAAGAAGCGGCGCTACCTTCACAGCACACACAGTGTGACAGCATCAGGGCCCGCAGTGGGTGTGGGAAGTGGCAACGAATATGACGTCAGCCTGTTGTCCTCACATCCCTCTGTCATCCAGGGCGCAGTGTCCGCCGTGATGGACGGCGACGCCCCACTCAGTCTGGACAAGTCTGGGATCCCCGATGAAGTGCTTCAAAGCCTCCTGGACCACTACAGCCAGAAACCAGACGGCTCCCATCATGACATCCACTTTGATATCAGCGATCAGCATGTGGAGCTCAACCCCCCCGATGCAGACGCACCCAGCCCGCCTGGGGACAAGACGGCCATGATGAACGAGTACTCGCGCTTCCTGCTTCAGGCTCTGGAGCGCACTAGCCACACTGGCGGCTTCCCACTCGGGCCCGGTCCTGCTTCCTCTGGACCCTTCACCACGGTCCACCCCGTCAACCCCCTCTACTCTGACAAGAACATCTACACTACGCCCCCCTTGGAGTGCGGCTTCGGCCCCTCAGTGCCCAAGTCGCACTTTGCCATGCTGGCTGGCTCCTCGCCGCAGCACGTCTTCCACCTGAGCAGCCTGGATGCCCCCCTGCCGCACCAGCAGCTCACCCCCTCGCAGGAGCTCAGCGAGCAGATGGAGAAGCAGCACTCCTCCACCCCGCCTTCCTCCTACCAGATCAGCCCCTCTGACCTGAGCAGCCAAAAGGAACCCGCCAAGAACGCAGTCTTCCCGCTGACCTCCCAGATAGAAAACTTTGCGCAGGCTTTCGGCTCTCAGTTCAAGTCGGAAGAGCGCGGCATGTGCTATGGCGCCGACTCTAGCGGGGACGCGGAGCACCGGATAAGGACGCCCGTGTCCGAGTTCTCAGGGTACAGCACCTTGTTGTCTGACGTCGGTGAGCCGACCAGCTCAGCTTCTAAAACGCCGACCAGCCAAAGCTTCCGATGAGGCCACACTGTCCTTAAAAGGTATAAGTTCTATTTTTTTAAAGAAGGGACATCATTATTTGAATTCTTCTCAAGCTGTGTTTGTCTTCACACAGGACAATATCCTCTAAATATTTTTTAACTTAAGTGCTCGTCAATCTAGTATTAGTATTTTTATTATTATTGTTATTTGTATGTTCCACCAGCAAGCTGACTTGTTAGAGCGATCAAGGGGGGGAGCAAAAAAAAAGGGTTCGTGTTGCAAGTATTACTCAGGAAACAGGAAGTTGCTGACATGCTGAATGAGTGTGAACACTGAAAACACTTTCTACTTGGCGATAAAGAGATTATGGTACTCAATGTGAAACTCATCTTTCCTCTCAATAAGGGCCATATATTATCTATATATATATATTTATAAACTTCTATATTTGAAATACATAGCTTACAGATGCAAGAGGAAGAATGAGAACTGCAGAGGTGGTAAATTAATGTTCCTGGTATAGTTTTAAAGGAAAACTACAGTTTTGTCATTTTGCCGATCATCCACAATCCTGACATGTGAGACATGAACACGTCTCTCTTTTCTGTGCTTCTAAAGATAGAAAACAGACAGCTCAGTACCGCACGTATGGGACCCACTTATACCGCTCATTAAGCCTTCTCAAGGATGCACATTAACATTATTATTAACATGGTTACGCAGATGGAACTACGTTACTGGCCATACTGACACTTAGCCATAGCACGCCATGGTCACGCTCACGCTTCAGACCACTACAAAAAGGCAAGGCTACAAATTTGAGCTGACGCCGCTGCTGCTGTGTTTTTACGTAACGCTAGGTGTAGGCGTTTCTATACTGCTATGTGAAATCAATGCGCTTAGTACTCCAAAGCTCATTTAATACTTAGAATGGTCCAAATACTCTAAGTATTACATGTGATGAATTACCTGTTACTACATAGTTACAGCATGGATATGAAACCTGATTGGTGTTTTAATAGCAGCCTTTGTAGGCAGCATAGGTGTGTCCCATTAGGTGCGGTACTGAGCTGTCTCTTTTTACATCTTTAGAACGCACAGAAAAGAGAAAGACGTGTTCATGTCTCACATGAGGATGGTGGCTGACACGCTAAATAAAAAAAAAAGTGCAGTTTTTCTTTAAAGAGCTAAAGTAACGTTGGGGCTTTTTTGGCCAACAGGGGGTGCTGTTGGACAGCAATAGAATGGTCTTACCTGCTCTCTTCCTCTTCACGTCTCTTCTAGTAAGGAGTGTTAGGGCCACACTGCCAAGACAACAGAGACCAATGAAAACAAGTTGCAGTATTACGAGGAAAATAAAGTTGCAACAATGCAGGAAAAATTTGCCGTCGCACAAGAATAAAGTCGTAATTTTAGAACATCAGAGACTGCGAGTGGCCGATGCGTTCATCATGAACGTGAACACGGCTACAAAATCTAACCGCTGCTGTTCGTAATGTTACACATTTATCATACTTTAACGCCCCCTCACCCGTGACCTTTCCTCAAGCCATTATGACATAACTGGGGTGTCACAAGATCTTGCGAGATTAAAACATGATTCATTCATCGTTCGGAAAAAAAACTGTCCTGTAAATAAATGAATTCATCACAAGAATGAAAACGAACTGGATAAGTTTACCATGTGCATGCGTGTCTGTTCTCCCTCGTCTCTCGTCTCTAAACAGGCAGGAAGAGGGTTCACTCTGCATTGATTTCAACAACGGCATGAGCGGAGTGAGCCCCTTTGTCTCAGTGGGTGGAGGCAGGGTTGCTAGCATACACACAGAGTGCAGAAGAGTAGCATAGTAGAAATTAAATTAGTAGATTGAAAAAATATTGCAATGTACTTTTTGTAAAAGTAAAGTTAATATGTCGTCACCTGACACCCCAAGACATCACACATAATAATGTAATAGTACGACTTTATCCTTGTATTTGTACTCAACTTTATTACTACTTTTTCTCCCTGACAGTTTTTAAACTAAATGTTACAAATTCCCGTACAGTTGTTTTTTTTTCCTCATCAAAATGGAATACTGTTTATTGTAAGATTTCTTGCAGTGTTGCTAATTTTATTCTCATAAAATCAAACGTGTTTTCATAGCATACCAACTTTGCTACAATTTCGCTGTAAGACACAAACTTCGTGACAGCGGCTACACCTTTTTCTCTTGTCATTTTACACTTTCTTCTTGCAAAATTATGTAACATCTTCCCCCAATACGGCCGTCCCTCGCAATGTTGCGGTTTCATTATCGCTCCCTCACTATATGGCAGGTTTTCCGAAATGAATTAATAAATGATGGCTGTCTTGTGGTAGACTTCGGTCTATTAAAACATTGAAATACAAGTGATATGTAGTATTCTGGCCACTAGGCGGCAGTAATGACAAAACATTGACGAGCCATTAGCTTACATGACATTAACACTGCAGTCTGTGAAGTCAGCCACGGCATGTCCATTCAGTGTGGAAGTGGTAAGTTTTTAGCTTCTTAAGTTTAGAATAAATAAATATGAGGCTAACTGGTTAGCACGCTAGCTAGTTAGCAGCCATCTCGAGTCCCTACAGTATCAGAGTTGTAATGTGTTGTAAACAATGAATAATAGGAGTGTAAAGGTGATAACATTAAAACCCGTATTTTGAAAGCCCTAAACACCTTTTCTATGCTTTAACTAAGAAAATATTCCATTTAACACCGTACCCTATATCACGGAAATTCATTTATCATGGTCGGGTCTGGAGCCGTATAAACGAGGGACTGTATTGTGTTTTATCTTGCAATAGTACAAGTATTACTACCACTTATCCTCATACTACTACGACGTTAGACTCGCAAAAATACAACTTTTTATGGAATGGTACAACATTTTTGCTAGTTAGATGTCTCAGGAATCGTCTTGCATCTTTCTCGGAATTTTACGGCGGTTTTGTCATACAGTTGCAACTTTTTTCTTACGGAACTAAAATGTTACGAATTCTTGTTCAATTCAGTTTTTTCTCATCAAAATACGGCGTCACTTTTCTCGCAATGTTGCTCATTTATTCTCGTAAAATTAAAGCGTTTTTTTTAAATATACCAACTTCTATGCCGTTGTCGTAATGCACAGACCTTGTGACAGTAGCGACGCCTTTTTCTCTCTCGTCCTTTTCCAGCTGTAGTCTTGCATAATTACGTAACATTGTCTCGCCCAAATATTGGGTTTTTCTTGTAATACTACAACTTTTTCCTCATGCTAATTAGGACATCAGGCTTTTTTCCGATTGATATCGCTTAACTTTTTTAAAAATATTTTTTTATATAAATATTATGGCTCTTTTCTACGACTTTTTTTTTAAATTAAAAAATCAGAATACAATAAAATGCAGTGTTGCTAATTTATTGTCATAAAAAATGAAGCGTGTTACTGTAACATCATTGGTTGTAATCCACCATCCTTGTAAGAACGCCTGCTTTCTCTCGTCTTATTCCAGCTTTATTCTTGCACGGGTACGACTTCTGTCTTGGAATTCCACGACTTAATTCTTGCGATTCGGACTGTGAGTAATCATTATTTTCTACGTTGATTCATCTGAAGCTTGTTGTTTTGTTCGGTCGGTTGGACCCGAGTCGTCCCAAATCAATATGAAGCAAACACAAACATATCAGAAAAGAAGCAAAGACGTCATCCTTACCGTTTTCCAAAGTCAAAGCTGATGCGTTTAAATATCTTGTTGTACCTAAAACACAAAAGATACTAGGTATGCTTTCATGGATGACTAAGGAAATAAAATATTCACATTTGAGAGGGATGAGATTTGTTGGGTTTTTTTTTTTTACTCGAATCCCAAAATAGTTGCCAGTTAATTGGATAATTGATTAATCAATGATTAATTATTGCTGGCAAAGTACGACACTGTTGTGGCTTTTGTTGTTGTGTTTCAAGTGTGGTCCTAACGCTTGCTTGCAGCCGTGCGCATTTCAAAGCCTCCAATGAGCACTTTGAGCCTTCAAGCTCAAACGTCGCAAATGAACATTTTTTCTGTTTTGTGTTGTTGCAGATGTTTGAACGCTGTGATGGGGATTTGGGAGGTGTGATAGTGGTTCTTATCTTTGCTATTCTTCTTACATTTTGGGAGGCGGGGGGGGGTGGCCTTTTTAAATGGGGATGGTGTAAATGTCAGAGACCCTTTTAGTTGCTAGTTGGATGTTCCCTATTGAATTTGACGCAAAACATGTTTGTGAGGAAAGAAAAAGAAATAATTTGTATGCATTTAGACTTTTTTCAAGATGTCATGGAGCAAAGTGTAGATTTGAAATTGGCTGAGTCGATGTTAGATGTCATTTGGATGCTTTTATAAATGTATTTATGCCTTTCAAAAAAAACAACACGCTGTCTTCCATGGAAGTGACTGTGCTGACCTGACCCCCCTTTGTGATTGCTGGGGGGGGGGGAGGGGTCTGCCTCACATATATACCTCATATCTGAGATGCAAAGACGCGAACGACTGATGATTTCTACAAAATGTCTTTGCGGGACTATTTTTGTACCGAGGACGACGTTTAAAGGCCAATCAGTGTTCACTGTCCTCATCTCTCATTGTTTACAAGCCTTAGTAACACTACTTTCAACTAAATAATATCACCAACACTTTTCAAGTTGATTTTTATGGACATTATTTGACAACCACCAGCTGATGATGATGTAGCTGATGGCTTTATTTTTTTGGTGACAACTTCATGAGACTGTACCTGTCCAATGGAATGAGTTGTGATTAGGGAGAAAATAAAAAATACTCATGAACAAAATGTCTTGTTTTTTATGTCTCTATCTACGTTATGTCTAACTTGTGCTTATGTACACGCAATGTATGCAGTTTGACTGCTCGCAGAAGAAACACTTCTTAAGGGGGTCGAATTGGTGTGAATGAAGCGGACAAAGAGTGAGTTGAAATGAAATGGTGTGGATAAAATGTTTTGGGTATGGGGTAAGTGGAACAAAACATTTTTGGTTGGGGCTTTAGCATCCAAATAGGTACCTCCCATGACGGCCATTGTTAGCGGGCTGGTACCAACTGGTTTTCTCTCGCTAGAACGCACGTGTTTGTGTTTCACATAAGGATTGTGAATGATGGGGAAAACTTCCAGCAAAAAAAAGGAAGAAACAGTCCTACCAGCTCGCCACTTCGTCATGAAGGAACATCCAGTTGGTTTTGGGTGACCTGTAGAGGCCAGAAAACATGCATCAGTATCTCATACTGTCAAAAGGTTACAAGTTGTCAGGAATTCACATTTCAGTTCATAATGTACGAATGTTACAATCCCCGTATTTTTAATGACGCAAAGACTTGACACGGCATGCACGCTCGATTAGGGGAGTCGCCGAGGGGTCCTTAAAAATGACATTTTTTTCATATGGTATCGTGTGTGTTTTCATTCGTATACATGTTTGTTAGGTATACTTCTTCCTCTTCAATTTCGTATCACATTTATAGTGAGTGTTGGACCACATCGTGTCAAACGAGTGTTTCGAAAGGTAAGTCCAACTTTAAGCCTTTCAAACTCCAGGATCGGAGCTTCAGGACAAGATGAAAGGACATTTATACGCGAAAACAACGCTGAAAACCCACAGCACTTCCATGTGTGGAATTAAATGATGGAACGGATTGAGTAAGGAACTCAAACAATGTACAGAGATGAGTAAATTCAAAAAACAATACAAGCAGTTGATGTTTACTAAATACAAGGCAGAAGAGTCTTGATCATCACAATGATGTTCTGTCAGGTTTGTTTTTGTTTATAAAAAAAAAAGTTCTGTTCTTTATTCATATTTATTTTAAACATATATTTATTTATTTTAAACATATTTACTTATTATCAATGTATATATATGGGAGGGGGCGTGTCTTAGTTATGTATTATCCTATCACATGCAGGAAGTGAACAACATGTACTGTACTAGATGTAGAATAGATGGGGGGTAGGATTAAATAAGCTTTGCTTCTTCCTACTCCTTTTGGACATGTGGAACTGTGAAAAAAATGATTCATGAGATGTATTCCATTGTAACCTTCATGTTCAAATAAACTAAACCAAACCAAACCAAAAGGTATGAAGGATATAAACTCACTTTAATATGAAATTTCATCACAATCTGAACTTGCCAAATATGTTAATTTTGCCCAGGAATTAGGGGTCTAACAATTCAATTCGTGGTCGCCAATACGATTCAAGGACGATATTGGTTTATTTGAAAGATCCGATCCAAAGCGATCCGAAACGATTCAGTAACTTTCAATCGCTTCCGTAACTTTTTAGCCAAAAAATTCAACCAGTGTGACTGTGAAATAAATACCTGGATACTGGACAGTGCAGGTGAAGGTTCCTAGATTCCCGCTGTTTTTTTTTAAGGGATTAATAAATGAATCATTGCTATAAATAATTAATGGCAAAAGCATTTTATCTGAATCAAGCCCAACCAACACTTTGGGTTGAATTCCATGTTGTCTGTGATTAATTCTGATAAAACATGAGCCTATCCCTGATGACTTTGGGCAACAGGCGGGTTACACCCTGGA
This sequence comes from Dunckerocampus dactyliophorus, assembly GCF_027744805.1. Taxonomy (NCBI): domain Eukaryota; kingdom Metazoa; phylum Chordata; class Actinopteri; order Syngnathiformes; family Syngnathidae; genus Dunckerocampus; species Dunckerocampus dactyliophorus. Next base: position 4,263,177 of record NC_072836.1, on the reverse strand, counting down.
CTGAACTGGACTGGTCGCCAGCTAATTGCAGGGCACATACTGTATAGCCAAACAACCATTCACACTCACATTCATAACTATGGACAATTTAAAGTCGCCAAATAAGTTAACATGTTTACCAGGATAACATGTAACGCCCTGGCATGCACGGGGAGAACATGCGAACTCCACACAGAAATGCTAACGGAGACTCGAACCCAAGTCTTCCCGATCACCTAAGTATAACGTAAGGCCAACGTGCTAACCACTAGACCACGGTGCAGCGCTGCAGGTATATTAACCTGAACTTATATCCTGCATAATTTTAACTTGTCCTGAAGCTCCGATCCACAAGTTTGAAAAGCTTAAAGTTGGACTTAACGTTCAAAGCACTCTTAGAACTCGATGTCATCCAACACTCAAATCCAGTATCAATCCAAATTTGACATATTTGAAAATGTAACATTGCTTCAATATGGCCAGAAAGATCTTTACACAATTCATTCATATTTCTGTTCATAGGTTCGATAGCATTTGATCAGATTACGTAGTCTTCGTCATACACAGTGCATGTTCTGCTAACTCAGTCACACAATAATTAAACAATTAAAAAAAAAAAGCATTTCGGTAATGGAGGTCATGGCGCGATCGGCGCTGTCAAACACGTAACAAAGCGTCTTAAAATAAGATGTGTGGCAATTGTGAAAGGTGTGTGCATCCTACCGAAGAGTTGTTTTATCCGTAATTCAGATCAAAAGGTGGTAAATGTGCTGCTTGAGTTGTCGTCGTTGCCATCCACAGTAGTCTGCAGGAGCCGGTGATTGCTCACACCTGCTGCCATTTCTGTGTTGCCAGTGATGGGTCTGTCGCGAACGAATCGGCTCTAAGAACCGGCGCTTCGAAATGAACCACAGGAGCCGGTTCGGGTCTTTGAAAGCCAATTGGAAGCGGACTAGTTTTATTCTCGTCTTTCTGTTAAAGGCGAATGTCATTGGCTGCGTCCCTGTCTCCACACTGAGCATGGGCAGGGGCGGGGTTAAACATGCTGTGGTTCTCTGAGAGCCGATTCGTTTGAGAAATTGGCATGAAGAGATTTTTAAAAATACTACAACTTATTTTTGTAGCTGTTGATTGAGGTTTAAATAAATCCATTTAAATAAACATTTGAGATCCTGTTTTTTTACATTGATAATTCATTTTACACAAAACACACGCCTGCTGACTGGAATCACATGACAGAACTCCTGGTTAACACCTAGCGTGACAGGGGTTATGTATGTATGTATGTATGTATGTATGTGTATATGTATCTGTATGTATGTGTATATGTATCTCTCTCTCTCCTATATATATATATGTATGTGTATACATACTATACATACATACATACTATACATACATACTTATACATACATACGTATACATAAGTATACATACATGTGCGCCCATACATACATACATAGATACATACATGTGTGTGCGACACATACATACATACATACATACATACATACATACATCCGTGCATGCATACATACATACATGTGTGCATGCAGCCATACATGTGTGCATGCATACATACATACATACATACATATATACACATACATACATGTGTGCAGGCATACATACATACATGTGTGCATGCATACATACATACATGTGCACACATACATACATACAAACATACATACATACATACATGTGTGCATGCATACATACATATATACATGCATACATGTGTGCATGCATACATACATGCATGCATACATACATGTGTGTATGCATACATACATGTGTGCATGTATACATACATACATACATACATGTATACATGTGTGTATACAAACATACATTCATGTGTGTATTCATGTGTGTATACATACATACATGTGTGCATGCATGCATACATACATGCATACATACATATTGCACATACTGCACATGTGTGCATGCATACATACATATGTGTATACATGTGTATACATACATGTGTGCATGTATGCATACATATATACACACATACATGTGTGTATACATGCATACATACATACATGTATGTATACAAGCATACGTGTGTATACATGCATACGTGTGTATACGTGTGTATACATGCATACATACATACGTGTGTATACATGTGTATACATACATGTGTATACATACATACGTGTATACATACATACATACACACATACATGTGTGCATGCATACATACATACATAGATACATGTGTGCATGCATACATACATGCATGCATACATGCGTGTATACATGTGTATACATACATACATTCATGTGTGTATACATGTGTATGCATACATACACGTGTATACATGCAGACATACATACGTGTGTATACGTGTGTATACATGCATACATACATTTATACATGTGTGCATATATACATACATACACGTGTGCATGCATACATACATACGTGTGCATGCATACATTCATACATACATACGTGTGCATTCATACACACATACGTGCATGCATACATACACACATACGTGCATGCATACATACATGTGTGCATTCATGCATACATACATACGTGTGCATGCATACATACACATATGTGTGCATGCATACATACACACATACATGTGTGCATGCATACATACACATACATGTGTGCATGCATACATACACATACATGTGTGCATGCATACATACACATACATGTGTGCATGCATACATACATGTGTGCATGCATACATACATACGTGCATGCATACATACACACATACATTTGTGCATGCATACATGTAAGTAAACTTGAAATGGTTGTACTCAGCCTGTCTAAGTTCCATTCCATTCCATTCCATTCCATTTTCCTCCGCTTATCCGGGTCTGGGTCGTGGGGGCAGCAGTCTTAGAAGGGAAGCCCAGACTTCCCGGTCCCCGACCACCTCCTCCAGCTCCACCGGGAGGACACCAAAGCGTTCCCAGGCCAGCTGTGAGACATAATCCCTCCAGCGTGTCCTAGGTCTTCCCCGGGGCCTTCTCCCGGCTGGGCATGCCCAAAACACCTCACCAGGGAGGCGTCCGGGAAGCATCCGGACTCGATGCCCGAGCCACCTCAGCTGGCTCCTCTCGATGTGAAGGAGCAGCGGCTCCACTCGGAGCTCCTCACCCTATCTCTTAGGGTTCATTATCGGTTCATGATTTAGTAAAATGTTTTATTTTCTCGTGTATTTATAAATGTTCTTTCCGCAAGCAAAAATGTTTTTCCCGATTATCCGAAAACATTTTCAGTACAATACTCGATTACTAAAATATTCGATAGCTGCAGCCCTATTCAGGACTACAAATGAACTTTTCTTCTATCGCTAAACAATGTAGTGTGTGAGTGCTTTTAAATGGGTTTGGGGTATCTATCAGGGCTAAATCTATTTGTGGCGGTACAAATGTATTTGCGGTGGGCTGCAAAAACAAACATTTATGAAACATATAATTAAAAACAGCTTTTTGACGAGTAAATTCTCCGCCCCCTTCCTCAGTGGCAGCGAATCATGTAAATGTTGTTCCTTAGGTAAACTACATGAATCATAAGTTGCTAGTTTTCCATTATTTGACCCTGATGCTTTTTTTGGTCAATGCAGTCTGTGAGTCATACCTTCCATCAATTCCAGGTAGAGTGGTTGCTTCCTTTGGTTGAGCAAGTTAGTAAACTCTTCACTTGAGTGGAAGCAAACACCTCAACAGTTTGTCGCCACTATTTGAAATTAGGTAACATTTTACTTTTTTGTACAAGCAGTGTACAGTACGATTATTTAAAAAACAAACAAAAAAACTGAAACACTTCACCAGGAGCCGCAGCTGTCACATGATGATTTATTTCCTCTCATTTATTGCGTTGAGGAATTAAAATACTTCTGTAAATTGCAAAAGGGAAGTGAGCGTTTCTCCTAGGATGAAAATGCTCACCAGGTGGACACAATGTCCTCTGGTGCTCCACACCCTAAAAAGTCAACTACGGAAGCCCGGTGGTGCCTGCCTTGTGTTAACATCCCATGACTACAGTATTTGCCATCATCATCATCACTATGATTGTTGACTTTATCTAAAAATTGTACTTTCTGTGTGAGTCAGCTGATAAGTCTTATTTGTCACGACTGCAGGGAGAAGAAATGCCTTGTTAACGTGACCAAGCAGGAAGTGGAAAGACTTTGGAAAATGATTCCGTCATTTTTTTTTTCCTACAATATTCATTTAGTAACTTCAAGAAATAATATATTGTTTCTTTTCAATTATTTTATTTGTTAATTATGTTTTATTTTCTTTAGTTTTTTGGTTTGACATTATTATATTAAATCTTTTAGAATGACTAACTTTCTTGGGTGATGGGTTGGAAATTTTTTGACTTATTTTTTTAGATGACCATATACACTTCCTTTTCTATAAGGCTACAAATAATTTTTAATTTTTACATTTATACCTCACTATAACTTGAAATTGAAAAATGTAAATTTAAATAGACAAATTTTAATTGAGCTTCTTAATGCTATTTGAGCTAGACATACCTCTTTCTATTCTAAATAAGGGGGTACAGGGGGTAATTATATATATATATACACAGTATATATAGCATTAAGGCCTTTGAATTTTTTTTTTTTATATTGATCATGTTTTTATGTATTTCAGTTTTTATTATATCTGTTCTAATGAGTAACATTCTTTGGTGATGGGCTGGAAATACGGACTATGTTAATTAGATTACCAAATATAGTTCCATGTCTATAAAGCTACAATATAATTTCTACAATTTATAATGTTTACAAAAGTTTATACCTCACTAAAATGAGAAATTTTAAAATGTAAACAATTGACAATTTTCAATTAGCATATTATGCTTCTCTTAATGCTATTTGACCTAGATGCACATCTCTGACTGCTATCCTAAAATTCAAAAGGCTAACTTAATATTTATATGAAATAATCTAATTTTTGCATATTTTAATACTAATACTAATAATTCAGAATTTTTATTATTCCAATTTTAGGGCTTTGTAATTACATCTGTATAAATCAAAACGTGTTATGTGCAACCAAACAAAGGCAGGGTTTAAAGTGGTCCTGGTTGCTAAGGCTGAGACAACAACAAGAAGAGAAAGTGAAAAATGGCGAAAGCCAGCTGCGTGTTTGAGCGAGATAAGAGCGTTGTCGTGAGCCTTTTATTCCCCAAAGCACAACGTAAGAAGTCAAACAAGGAGAAATAAAACATTAATTTCTCTTCATACACTCCTTAGTCAAACATTCATATTCATTCTTCATGAAATACCACTGCAGCACTCCACTGACTGACTACTAACAACATGATATTATCACACTGTTCTTAAAAAAATAATAAAAAATTAAATCTTTACAAACACGAAGACTCAATCCGACTATTTATCAAAAAAATGTGCAATGTCAATATAAAACGGGCAGGCAGGACCCAAAAATGTTGAGGTGAGGATTCTGGTTTATCGCGGTTAATCGCTTCCACGCCTGACTGTGACAAGTGAATTTCTTTTATGGAATTTTTCATCGATAGAGCGTAGAAAACCTGCTTTTGACCTTCTAAATACTGTTTTTAACATGATTAAAGCCCTCTAGTATAACACCCATAGTCACCTTTACACTCCTATTACCCAATATAGTAGAATAATAAGAGAAAAGACATAAGACATAAATAAGACTTGTGCTAGTGTGTGTTGCTTACAGCCGCAACAGTAGCCCATGTTAGGGATTATTGTGTCTGTTGTCTGGCTAGAGTTGGCATTACTGACACGTGTGCACAAGACTACACCATGTCTTTAAATGCATCTTCTGAATGCCTTTGCATTTTACTTCAGTTAGCTATTTTTCTGCTTGAAAATGCTTCACTTGGGAAAAAAAAATACAGAACATTTGCTTAAACATGCATTTTGTTTTTCTTACTAATAATCGGGTGTATTCATAGGCTGCAAAATCTGAAGCGCAAGTGGCGAGGGATTACTGCAGGTGTGTCCAAAGTGCAGCCCACAGGCCACTTGCGGCCCTCAGCACATTCTAAAAGTCAAACTAAACAGGAAAACTCAATAAAAACAGGAAATATGGAAGATTTTATGAGAATAACATGTAAATATTAGAATAAAGTTAAAATAATAGACATTAAAGGGTAAGTGTGGAAGTAGTAGGTAAGGTAAGTGGTAAGTTGTGAATTTTTCTTTGGAGATTAATAAAGTGTCTCTAATCTTATGAGAAAGTCGTAATTTTACAAGAATAAAGTCATAATATGAGGGAAAAAATATTTAAAGTTGAAACACTGAAGAAAAAAAGACTTCTCAAAGTCGGAATATCATGAGGAAAAAAAACAATGTGTAGCTGTATGAGAATAGAGGCAAAATATTTTGGGTTAAAGTCATAATAAAGTTAAAAAGATGAGAATAAAGCTGAACTTTAAAAAAAAAAACACAACAAAGCCTATTGTAAGGAGAGACGTTCCTATTCATAATACACTTTGTCACCTATAACACAAAGCTTCAGATAGAGGCTTTTTCTTTTAAACTTGTCTTAGCATGTCTGCATGGCTTACTTCACAAAATATAAAACATCAAAATGGCCCTATCATTCTTTCATCTCTGGAAAAAGTTTGGGCACCTCTGGATTGCTGCATTTGCTAATTTTGCTCCTCAATTTTCTTTAGTTTTGGCGCTTTTACAATTGGCACTTTCGCAGGAGGGACAAGGCAAGGGAAGTGGTTCGGGATAGGGCTACACTAGTTGTTAGGGATAGGGCTAGAGTTGTGGTTAGGGTTAGGCTAGGGCTGGAGTTAAAAGGGTTAATGGTACGGTTTGTGTTGCACCGAGAGCTCCAGTTAGTGTTGTGGTTTGAGTTAGTATTAGGACCAAGGTTCATGTTAGTGTTGCGATTCGAGTTAGTGTTAAGGTTAGGCAGAGATAAAAGTAACAAGTGACATTTTCTCATGTTCTACAGATGATTTGTTGGTCAAGTATTGACATGACAGAGCAGCTTTGATGCACAAAGCTCCACTTTGTTGTCTTTTCTGTCCTTGGTGTACATCTTTGAGACCCACTTGGCAAACAACGCTATCACACAAATATGAGTGGAATTCCTTCAGAGAGAGCGTAATGTTATTCCTCCTTTGTCGCTGCTTTATCGGGATTTATTTATCTTAATCACATGGCTCCAGATAGACTAGCACTGATGATAGGCTCAAGGAAAACCCTTCAGAACTAAATAAAACACACAATACAAAACAGAGTACTGACCCCAGTATACGATGACTTTTCATGACTTGTTTTTAAAACACACACCACATGGATGTAATCATTGTTGTCTATGGTAATTAAAAATGCATTTGTTCCAATGTTTCCCAAAACAATAGTAGCAGTAAGGTATCAATCAAGGCTATTATGATGAATCACCTAATTGCCACATAAGTGTATACATAAAATTCATTAATCTCCAATCCTGGCTTTTTCAGAATTTAAAAAAAGTCTTATATCCGGGTGAATACGGTAGATATTAGAAACTGCTGTGTCTGCTGCAGTAAGTTGGTGAGCGTAATTATCTTTTATTTTATGGTCTGTTTATGTGCAGGTGTCCTCACAGCAGCAACTAGCTAGCCGGCTAACGTTAGCGTCTTAAACGGGGTTGCCCACCGCTAATTTATTGGGTCGTTTTGTTCTAAAACGGCTTTTCCTTGGCGGCAGTATGGCTAAGGAGTTTGTGGGCCTCCCTTCCCAGCAGCGCTGCGTGAGCCCCAGAGAAAGAGAGCAAACAATCGCTTAAAAATAGAACTTGATTGTACAGTAGGTTTTTGTGTGCCCCAGCGCCATTTGGCAGGACGGGCCAAGGGGCGGGGTCTGCCACTGTTAATGATGATTGACAGCGGAGACTGTCCAATGGGAGGAGAGAGAGAAAAGCCTTTAATGCTGGGTCTGTCAGTGGGAGTGAAGCACCTGTAGCGGCCATCCAGCCAGCAACCAGCCTCCAAGCAGCCAGCAAGCAACCCACCCCGGCCCGCAGGAACCGTTACACGCCGGTACCGCTCACTTAGCAAGCACCAGAACCGGAGCCATGCTTCTACACGGTCTGGCTAGCTTTATTTTGCTGTCTGTCGCCGCAATGGGTGAGTGAACTTGTTGGCTTTATGTCGACTAAAGCTCTTTAACGTTATTGTTAGTTATTAGTTTATCACCACTTAAAATAGTTGTCAATTCTTCTGCTTGTTCGGCTGTCCTGTTAGAGTACAACATTTAATCTAAACTAATCAGTCTGAATAAAGTAGTTCAAAGTGATAGTAAGTACTGTATAACATCCAAATATATTAAAGTACACACTTTAAAACCTTTCAAACTTATTGCAAATACATTACTTTAAAGTTGCAAGTACACCAAAAGTGTAACCCTTTTAAGAATGTGTGACTAATGAGGATTCTAATCATCTTTTATTGCATCACGCTAAAAGCCCATCTTAATATTTCATAGGAATAAAGCTTGACAGCGCAATACTAATTAATCATACAAATACTAATTAAAGCAGCTTTTATTGTAATGCATTGTGCCAATTCAACTCTTTAGGACCCATTACAAAACAAAACATTATTGTAGTACATTCCAATACCTTTATTATACTCCAAATTGATGTTTTTAATATTTCAAATTTTATTTTAACTATATGATTGCAGCTTTTTCCTTACTTTTATAACCTGTCATCTCTGATTGGCAGATAGAGATCACATTCTGCTGTCTTGCATCTCATAAATTATCAACGTTGCACGACTTAACTAACATGTTTTTAACTAATTTCACACTTGATACAAGAAATACATTATTATTTAGTTACATGACAAGGTCAAAAATGCTGCAGTTTGTATAACTAGGAAGCCAAAAACTCTTAATGTAAGGTTGTTTTGGTACCCTATAAGACTTTACATTGGAAAAAACAAAACAATTGTGCTGCCAAGTGGAAATAGGACTCAGCGCTCCAGTATTGAACTCCAGCGCCGCATTTCATTGATACCACGGCAGAACATAACAGCAGGGAGCCAAAAATTGGTACACGAGTTACTTTGGTACCCTGTAGCGTACTGAAGTGTGCTACTTAGTGGAAACAAGACTAAGCTGGCTCCTGTAGCACTGCATCAGGGAACCTAAGTGAGGGCTGCCAAAAATTGGTACACATCAGTTATTTTGGTACCCTGTATAACAGTTCCCAATGGGAAAAAACCCAAATTGTGTACTTAAGTGTGCTAACGGGCGGAAACAGTATTTATCCCATCAATCATTTAAGTTGATATCCCAACAGCAGTATTAATAAAGCAAGTATTATTTTAGTACCATTACATTTTAAAATGGAATAAGCAAGAAAATGCATTTTAGTAACATTACAACATTTTAAAATGTAATACGCAAGAAAATGCATACAGGTGGGCTTTTTGTTTTGTTGCTGTTTCAGTTGGCAGGGTACCAAAAGGGTTACTTACCTATCACGTTTCTGGTACCCTTGATATGGTGCTTGGTCACAAGTGTGGAAAGGAGGAGGGGTCGTCATGTGCTGCAGGGCGTGGCCTCTTTGCGGCTGTCCGCGTCTTGTCACATGCGCGCTCGTATGGAGCGGGTCCAGACGGCCTTGGGGGCTTCAAAGTCTGAGTGCGTTATTTGAAGTGGCGGCGCCCTCAGTCATGCAGTCTGGCTCCACATCAGCCTCCTCTTAAAAGCGCCTTTGTGCCTTCTTCACTTCCTGTTCCTCCTCTTTGTCATCTTCCCCTGGCCTTCATGACTTCCTCCCTGGCTGACATGAGTCTTTGTACGCGCTCATACTTCTTGTTGTTGTGGGTTCTGGACGGCGTGCAGGACGACGCTACGTGTCACGCCGCACTGGGAAAGCGCGTGCTGGCTGGCCGAGCTTTAATTGGATATGATATGGCGCAGAGGCCGCGCGACTGAGCCATCTGTTGCTGTGAGAGGCTCTTAACAGGTGTTTGCTCACACAGGTGCCACTCGCCCCAACATAAGACAAAACAAGAACGATTAAAAGGACATCATCAGATGTAATATTGACTGATGTCATAGTACATTTAATACAGTATCAGTCAAACATCATACATTTACGATCATTTATTGAAAAAACAAACTATTAAAGGGATTGGTTAAAAATTGGTACAGTGACATGGACCACTACTAGTCTGACCTGTGAACTAAGGAAATTTATTTATGTACTTGTTTTGTCATAATTGTGCACATAAATAATCGTGATTAATTGGTTCCAGGCCTGACTGGTATAAGTGATTTTCCGCATAGTAGGATTCCTTAAATTCCATACATGGAAGATTTTCGTGGTTAGGGCATAGAAAACCTGTTTACGACTTTTTTAAATACAGGTTTTAACATCATTAGAGTTCTCTGACATGAAATAACACCTAACACCCCTATAGTAGCCTATGCACTCATATAACCCAATATAGTAGACATAATAAGAGTAAATAAGCCATTTCAGACATAAAAAAGACTCATGCTTATGTGTGTTCTATAAATGTGCTCCTTAGGGGAGCTGAGTGGCAGTTGGACAGGGTTCAGAGTTGAGTTTCACCTTTGCCGCAACGGGATTATTATGCCTGTTGTGAGATATTTCAAACCTGCAATAAAAGCCTGTTGTTCCTGCCATCAAGTCTGGTGCTTGTGTGTATCACCAAACATTGCAGTAACATTACTGACACCTAGTGATCAGTGTAGGATACTACATATCATTCACCGTGTCTTTCAATTAGTATTTTACTTAATTTAGCCACTTTTATGCTTGAAAAAAAGATTGGAAAATGCTTCAATATGCATAATCCTGACTAATATTCAACTACCAAACAGCATGACTTCTGAATATATTTTTGAAAAACCACGATAGTGAAGCCGCGAAATTTGAACCTACAAGTGGCAAGGGACGACTGTATATTGAAAATATTGTGCTAATTTTAACTCGCCTCCCCGGCCCAAAAAAAAATTACAATTAGTGTAGCGTAACATAGCATTGCATAACGGAACATACGGAACAGCTGCCAAAATAAGCCATGTGTCTCAAAATGTCTTTGACTCTACATGGTGTAGAGTCTGAACTTTTTGGTTTACAGCAAAAACTGGCAAATATGGAAAAAATACATCAGAAATACACAATGTAAAGACAAAAGGCTGAAATGTTGATATTAATGACTAATAATAACGAAGATTTGTCTTTACAATTTTTTTTAGCCTTTTTACAAAATAAAAATGTATATTTTTTTAGCCTTTTTACAAAATAAAAATGTATATATCAAAGAGGTCCCCTGCACCCCCCCAGTGGAAACAATTTGTGAACCCCTGGTTTGCGGTGATTGGCTGGTTGTCAATGTTGAGCGCTGGCTGTTCAAAGGCATTCAAAAGTCCATAGAAAAATTCCGTTGTTGTCTAATCATACATCATGTCATGCACTATCGTGACTAATCCACAGCTGTACTGCAATCATACAACATGTCATACACAGATTGTCTAATCATACAACATGTCATGCACTATCGGGACTAATCCACAGTTTTACTGCAATCATACAACATGTCATACACACATTGTCTAATCATACAACATGTCATGCACTATCGGGACTAATCCACAGTTTTACTGCAATCATACAACATGTCATACACACATTGTTGTCTAATCATACAACATGTCATGCACTATCGTGACTAATCCACAGCTGTACTGCAATCATACAACATGTCATACACACATTGTCTAATCATACAACATGTCATGCACTATCGTGACTAATCCACAGCTGTACTGCAATCAACTCTAAACCAAATCTATTCTGATTTTCCAAAAGACGTTAATCACAAGCCAGCGTAGTGTATCTTGCAAAAGCAGTGCCGTTAAAGGGAGCGTGAGATAAGGCCATAGAACACTCGCACCAACATGGCGGTTGAGCCAAAGTAGAAGATGAAAGCATAGTACACTGTAATCACAAGAGTACGTGTACTTGTACAGTGTATTTGTGCCTCCCCGCTGCTGCCTTTGACATGAGGATGTGTAGTCACATGACACATGGCAGGACAGCAGTTGATGTTTGTGGTCGGCCTTTTATGAAGTGGCTTTGGGGGGGGTGGGTGTACCTTTTAAATGGCAGCATGGAGGACATGTTTGCTGTCATTAGACGGCATGGAATCGACTCTTGTATCCCTGAAGGCATGCTTGGAAGAGTCTGGTGTGGAAGAACTAGAACATGTCCAACAACTCATACATGGACAAATGTTGTAGAAAGTCTTCAGGCTGCTATAGCTGTCATGTGTCCTCCAGTGGTCCACATGCGTCTTAATCATCACCCCTGACAAGGCTTTCTAGTCATGAGCAGCGGAAAGCGAACGTGACATTGCCTTCAGCAGGATGAGGACTTCAGTGGCAAAAAAAGCCCCTGAAGGACACAAGCGCTGACCTGACTTCTCTGCACTCGTGCGTTGGCCGTTTGACAGCTGGAAGTAGACATCTCCATGGCGACACACACACTGGGGTGCCAAAGAGGCTGGAAGGCCAAAATGCATTGTGGGTAAAGCCGGACCTTCCGATCCGCATCCTCCTGTACGTGTTTGCAGACGACCTTAGACCCAGTCATCCCTTTTGTGTCTGCAGGGGATAATCCTGCTGCAGGATAAGTCCTCACTGACAAGACACTCCACTCTTAATTACCTCAGCAAGGCAATGGAACATTAACTGCTTTCTACTCCATTTGAATGGATTCTATGATTTTTGAATATTTTATTTTGATTTTATACAGTTTTTTTATCTTAGGTGTTGTATCATTATTAGCATGGAACAACACCTATTTACAGTATTTGTATTCATTTGTGCACTATATGAAAATGTCAGCTACAAGAATAGAGCTCAGTAAATCACTTCAATAATTTCCTTAAAAGACTGTTTTATATGTACATATAATAATTAGGATTCTGTATTGAATATATATTGATATATTTAATATATTTGTATAGATCTGTACCACATGAACTTGTAAGCTACATTTTTAAATCAGTGTAATTAGACTAACATTTTATATATCTATATATATTAATATTAATATGTGTACTATAGTAAGTGCACTCATTATTATATCATCTGTAGTGTGAAATTGGTACATATATTATATATTTCATTCACTTGTGCATGACGCAAAAATGTAAGATATTATAGTAATTAATACAAAATAAACATTTTTTTCATCCAGTCTGTGCCTTACAGGAACATGTAAGATATATAAATAAGCAAAAAATCCTTACAAATATCAAAACCTAAAATATAATATGAATTACCACATCTTGCTCTTGACTGAGTAACTGAACTCAATCAGTAATTATATATGTAATTTATAGATTCATGTAAATTTTGAGATCTTTACAACAGTAGCACAAAGTTAAGATTTTTTTTTTTTTTTAAACAAGTGTACTGCCATTTATACAACAATACAATACTAATAAACCATATTGATGATTTGTGCAATATTTAACAAGGGCCTGCTTCCTCTTAGTCCCTGCACTTTTATTGCAGCAGCCACACAGCGAGATGAACACACACCAAATGTTTCCTTTATGACAATTATATGGTGATGAAAGGTGCTGATAACTCACACTGGCATGGACACACCAATGTTTGCTTATGTCACATTTCCGTGAGACTAAGTTACCATGACAACGATTGCCTCCCTTGCCAATCAGTTGTGGGATTTCCCACTGCGGACTAACATGGTACATACTTTACATATGATTGATACTGTGGCAACAAAAACTTGACACCTGAAAAACCTGACACACATAATAGGATTTTGACAAAACGTGTCTTTGTTTTTGTTTTGAGCAAACTAGATACAAATGCTTGAGAGTGGAAAGAATGTAGAAAGGAGTCTCAGCGTGAAATTTTTACTCAACCTTCAAACCCCTCTGGCCCCCCGCATGCTTGGAAGCAATTGTGTTGCTGAGAATGCCTTCTGTGATTGCATGTATGGGTAGGGTGTGTATGTACTGTAGTGTAGGGCCAATGTGTGTATGTACTGTAATGTAGGACCAATGTGTGCATGTACTGTAATGTAGGACCAATGTGTGTATGTACTGTAATGTAGGGCCAATGTGTGTATGTACTGTAATGTAGGACCAATGTGTGCATGTACTGTAATGTAGGGCCAATGTGTGTATGTACTGTAATGTAGGGCCAATGTGTGTATGTACTGTAATGTAGGGCCAATGTGTGCATGTACTGTAATGTAGGGCCAATGTGTGTATATACTGTAATGTAGCGCCAATGTGTGTATGTACTGTAATGTAGGGCCAATGTGTGTATGTACTGTAATGTAGGGCCAATGTGTGTATGTACTGTAGTGTAGGGCCAATGTGTGTATGTACTGTAATGTAGCGCCAGTGTGTGTATGTACTGTAATGTAGCGCCAGTGTGTGTATGTACTGTAATGTAGCGCCAATGTGTGTATATACTGTAATGTAGCGCCAATGTGTGTATGTACTGTAATGTAGGGCCAATGTGTGTATGTACTGTAGTGTAGGGCCAATGTGTGTATGTACTGTAATGTAGCGCCAGTGTGTGTATGTACTGTAATGTAGCGCCAATGTGTGCATGTACTGTAATGTAGGGCCAATGTGTGTATATACTGTAATGTAGCGCCAATGTGTGTATGTACTGTAATGTAGGGCCAATGTGTGTATGTACTGTAATGTAGGGCCAATGTGTGTATGTACTGTAGTGTAGGGCCAATGTGTGTATGTACTGTAATGTAGCGCCAGTGTGTGTATGTACTGTAATGTAGGGCCAATGTGTGTATGGACTGTAATGTAGGGCCAATGTGTGTATGTACTGTAATGTAGGACCAATGTGTGCATGTACTGTAATGTAGGGCCAATGTGTGTATGTACTGTAATGTAGGGCCAATGTGTGTATGTACTGTAATGTAGGGCCAATGTGTGCATGTACTGTAATGTAGGGCCAATGTGTGTATATACTGTAATGTAGCGCCAATGTGTGTATGTACTGTAATGTAGGGCCAATGTGTGTATGTACTGTAATGTAGGGCCAATGTGTGTATGTACTGTAGTGTAGGGCCAATGTGTGTATGTACTGTAATGTAGCGCCAGTGTGTGTATGTACTGTAATGTAGCGCCAGTGTGTGTATGTACTGTAATGTAGGGCCAATGTGTGCATGGACTGTGGTGTGGGGCCAATGTGTGCATGTACTGTAATGTAGGGCCAATGTGTGCATGTACTGTAATGTAGGGCCAATGTGTGTATGTACTGTAATGTAGGGCCAATGTGTGTATGGACTGTAATGTAGGGCCAATGTGTGTATGGACTGTAATGTAGGGCCAATGTGTGTATGTACTGTAGTGTAGGGCCAATGTGTGTATGTACTGTAATGTAGGGCCAATGTGTGTATGTACTGTAATGTAGGGCCAATGTGTGTATGTACTGTAATGTAGCGCCAATGTGTGTATGTACTGTAATGTAGGGCCAATGTGTGTATGTACTGTAATGTAGGGCCAATGTGTGTATGTACTGTAGTGTAGGGCCAATGTGTGTATGTACTGTAATGTAGGGCCAGTGTGTGTATGTACTGTAATGTAGCGCCAATGTGTGTATGTACTGTAATGTAGGGCCAATGTGTGTATGGACTGTAATGTAGGGCCAATGTGTGTATGTACTGTAATGTAGGGCCAATGTGTGCATGGACTGTGGTGTGGGGCCAATGTGTGCATGTACTGTAATGTAGGGCCAATGTGTGCATGTACTGTAATGTAGGGCCAATGTGTGTATGTACTGTAATGTAGGGCCAATGTGTGTATGTACTGTAGTGTAGGGCCAATGTGTGTATGTACTGTAGTGTAGGGCCAATGTGTGTATGTACTGTAATGTAGCGCCAATGTGTGTATGTACTGTAATGTAGCGCCAATGTGTGTATGTACTGTAATGTAGGGCCAATGTGTGTATGTACTGTAATGTAGGGCCAATGTGTGTATGTACTGTAATGTAGGGCCAATGTGTGCATGGACTGTGGTGTGGGGCCAATGTGTGTATGGACTTTAGTGCGGGGCCCATGTGTGCATGGACTGTAATGTAGGACCAATGTGTGCATGGACTGTAATGTAGGGCTAATGTGTGTATGGACTGTAATGTAGGGCCAATGTGTGCATGGACTGTGGTGTGGGGCCAATGTGTGTATGGACGTTAGTGCAGGGCCAATGTGTGCATGGACTTTAGTGCAGGGCCAATGTGTGCATGGACTTTAGTGCAGGGCCAATGTGTATATGTACTGTAATGTAGGACCAATGTGTGCATGGACTGTAATGTAGGGCTAATGAACACAAGCACGGCTGGATCTGATTGAAGAGGTTTTTCCTTAATCTCCATCACTGGTCATCCAATCCAAGATTAGCGCACCGCCTTTAAGTCGTACCCTAGACAAGCGCGTCACCGAATGACACAGCAGTGTGTTCTGATTCAATGCGTCATCATTGAGTGTCGGGTCTGTGTGCGTCCATTAAAGTCGGCTTTGTTCTTCTCCAAATCCAAGCACGGCAAAGTTCCTGTACACATAGAAAATCATCAAGCGAGGCCCAGCAGCAGCTGATAGCGCCCTCAGCTTTCTCAAAAGTGTTTACGTAAGGCATCCGCCGCCCCATCTGGATGCCACTAACATGTTCCCTGGCTGGTGGAGAGGCTCTGAAAGCTGAATGATTGCAAGCGTACACGAGGAGCCTCAAAGACCTCCCGCCAGTCAGAACACACTCCAGGCCACCCTACAGCTTCCGTGTGTTGCCCCGTAAACTCCGAGGATGGCTAAATGGGAACAGACGTCAGCTAACAACCAGGGTCAAAAAAGTGGATCAGTAACAGACATTATTTCATTGCTGGATCCTGGTGTTGTTCATTTTGTGCATCTAATCCTCCTGAGTCATGTTTATTTAAATGTGACTGTCAGACGACAGAAAGAAGATATAAGGGAGATAAAAATGTACTTTGTACGACAAAGACAATCTTTGTAATGTGTTTTATATCATATCACGGCGTGTACGCTTCGTACAAGTCTTTGAACTATCTCAACTATGACGCTCCAAAAACACCGTTCTCCCAACAAGCTGTGCCTTGTTGTTCTTTACTCAAGTTCTTCTGTTTAGTCGTCTTATCAAACAGAACATTATGAAATGAGTTGATTCCCCATCTTTGTTTTGACTGCAGGAACGGGAGGGATAGATCCTGACAGCTCCACTGTGACAGCTGAGGGAGGGTCCGCCGATGACGGATACACAACCCGTGTTCCATTCAGCACCTCCATACCTTTGACACCGTCCACATCTTACACAGTTTCTCCACCACCCACGACGGCGGTAGGCAACACGACGGAATCTGTGACCCACGCTTACGAAGAGACCACCTTCTCCGAGCCAAGCAGCACAGCGACGGAGAAGAGCGATGACGCCACGACTGATGCCCCGATGTCAACAAGCACAGATGGCAACATGAGTGAGACGACGACGGCAACGCGGCCTCCCGACCCGACAGACGGCAGCGGCGGTCCCACCACAACTACAGTCGCACACTTCACCAACACCACTGTGAACGACAAAGACACCGCCTGGACGGCGACGACCGGTCCGGCTGACGACAACACAACTGTGACAACCGGTCAGTCCGAGAATCACACAGCAACCGTTGCAACCACAACCTCAACGGGTCCGACCAATGACGACACAACTTTAATAACAACGGGTCCAGCCAACAATGATACAAGCCCGATGACAACCGGTGTCACGACATTGACGAGTCCAACCGATGTGACAACCTCGATGGCGACAGTTGATCCGACCGCCGAAGACACAAGCTTCAGCACAACCACGCCTGCCCTGACAGTAAATGACACAACATCGTTAACGACGGCTGCATGGACCGACAACACCGACTCCATGACGACCATCGACGAGGACAATGCAACAATCTGGATGACAACCTCCACTCCGTCCCTCAATGACACAACAACTGCAGAAATCCTCAACCCGACTACACCCACAACAGTCCTTACTTCTTCAAAACCTTCTGAGACGTCCTCCAGTGTCTACGCAACAACAGAATTGATCACTGTCTCAGCTGGACCCCCATCTCCCGCCCCCACGACGACGGAAGGTACGACTCAAGTCATTAGTTTGCTTTGTCTTTGGACTGACATGTTCTTCAACGTTCCTGTGACAGGTCAAACGGGAGCAACCAGCCATGAAGCCACAAGTCACGTGACCCCAACCCCACCCACCACTGAAACCCCGCCTGTTCCCACACAGGTTCCAGTCATAGGTGTGTACCTTTTGGTCTAATTTGTGTTTTCCAAAAATCAACATGCCACACATTTTCAGAATATTTAATGCATGGTCATCTCTTCCCCCAGTTTGTCCTGCCAAGCCTTGTCCTCTCGAAAGCGTCTGCCTCAACGGCACCTGCCAGTGTTTCTCCGGAAGCTTCCTGGTGGACGGCAGCTGCACACGCAGTAAAGAGGACTTGAAAGAAAATGTCCGTCACGAGGCTGCGAGTCTTAATTTTGTTTTCTTCATGATCACCCTCAGGTCAGGTGTTTCCTGGACAGCTCCATCTGAGATCCTTGAACTTCACCAATGACATGTTCAACAGGTCCTCAAAAGCCTTCCAGAACACGGCAGAGAACATCTCCAGAGCGGTCAGCTTGCACGTCACACAGAACTGCAACATTTCAAGCATTTATTCAATTAATTCATTTGCAGCTCGCTGGCGCCTTTGCTGGTCAGCCGGAGTACATTCGCTCAGACGTGGTGCAGCTCCAGTGAGTTGGGCACCAAAAAATAAACTCCCATCTTGTGTTGGGAAAACGTCACCATTTTGTTTGTGTTCTCTGCAGACCAGGAAGTGTGATAGCGACGGTGAACAACATCTTTGCCGACACTGCAGTCTCTCGCGAGTGGGTTGAAAAGGCCATCGAGGACGCCATCGACAGCAGCTCACAAGGACCGCTGCTCAACGCTGCCTTTAGCAGTGAGCTAACGCTAAAAAAGCCGTAACTCGCTTGTCTTTCTACGCTTTTCTCTCACAACCTCTTTCTTTTGACCTGGTTTAGGCACAGACTTGTGTGGTCAGGTGCCACTCCCTTGTGACGCCGCCACCACAGCGTGCACCAGCGCCAACGGGTTGGTCAGTTGCTCCTGCAAAGATGGCTACATCTCTACCATCTACTCCAATACCAGCTGCAAAGGTAAATCTGTTTGTCTTAATTTAACGTTATATGTTCATGAAAATAGTCAAATTTTGTGAATTTTGCAGCTTCGCTCTAGCACTGTTTTTCAAAAATCTATTTAAATTGATTTTTGTGGTTGAATATGGCCTATTTGCTAGTAAAAAAAATCCTATGTCAGCAAACCTTACGTATTTTTTGCCTAAATTAAGCAATTTCAAGCATAACAATTGCTAACTAAAGTAAAATACAAACATGAGGCCTTCAGAAGACACATTCAAAGATGTAGTATTCGACACTGGTCACTAGGTGTCAGTGATGTTACACTGTTGAGTACAGAACATAAAAAATCAAGGAACTCTCCCGGTGCTAATGTGTGTGAGTCTATATTATGTCTTCTATTCTCTGTAGTACGTCTACCATATTGGGTGTTAGATCATGCATGTCTAGAGGGCTCTAATAATGTTTAAAAACTATTTCAAAGACTCTCTAATAATGTTAAAAACTATTTCAAAGACTCTCTTTCTTTCATGCCAGATACTAATGGTTGAAAAAAATCCA
Source organism: Dunckerocampus dactyliophorus (assembly GCF_027744805.1). NCBI lineage: Eukaryota > Metazoa > Chordata > Actinopteri > Syngnathiformes > Syngnathidae > Dunckerocampus > Dunckerocampus dactyliophorus. Next base: position 4,243,374 of record NC_072836.1, on the reverse strand, counting down.
GTACCTTTAATCAGATCTGCACCAAAATCTCATTTTTCTTTTTTCTCTTTTGAAACCACAACATATATACTAAGGAATAGCTGTAATACATTGTGTAAATTACATAATAATAGTATATACCTGGAAATTAGCTCACTGATGTGGAATTCTGTCTCTTTAAAAATGTCACTTGAATGTTGATTGTTCATCTGGTTAATACAAATAGTGTAATTTAATTAAAAGTGCATTTAAAAAATTTTAACAAATCTATCTTCAAGTAAAATAATGGTGTAGTGGATAACAAGGTGGGACAAGAGATAAAGTAGCTGGGGTCAAAGGGCAAGGGTAGTTAGGTGTTTCATATTTTTAATTTAAAAGGGATTTTAAATCATGTTGAATGCCGGCTCTTGAACGTTCAGTGTCCCTTGTTTAAAAAAAAAAGTCACTTTTTAAAAATAATTACATCAAGTAAAATACAAACACCTTGTCTTTAAGAAGTAAATGATGACTTGTTGAAGTGGAGTAGGTGGGTGTTGTGTTTTTAATTAAAAGGGATTTGAACAAACACATGCACATTGAAGTTGGACATTATTATTCAACTAGAGGCAGTATTATTGCTTTGTAAGACCAAAGGAATGAATAAACCTCTTCTTTCTCCACTCGGATGATGTTCAGATTTACGACTAGGTATTACCAGTGTGACGTGGCAGGGCGCTCCACTTATTAAAGCCACTGAATTATAAGATATTACTTTGAAGACTGTGCACGCTGTTCAATGAAACGCTGCAGCGGGACAGCGAGAGCTCGCGGGGATTGAGCTTCAGAGAGCTTTCAAGTGCAGATTCTACGTTATGGTTGCCACGGAGACAAGTGGACGAAGCATAAACATGCCCGATCCTCTAAGAGCTCTTGTGCAAAAGACTTTACGGCGTTTGTGCAGATCGTCATGATGAGTTGTTGTGTGTGTGCAGCATGTCCAAGTGGACAGCATGCAGTGGACAACACCTGCAAGAAGTGAGTACACACATTTCAGGTTTGCATGGAGGGTTTTAGGACATTTTATGACATTTGTTTTCTTCTTCCAGATGTGCCTTTGGCTACGGAGGCTTCAACTGCAGCGACTGTGAGTTATGTTACACTTTTATTGCTTCTAAAACTTTGGAAAAGTGTGCGCTCTAAGAGTCAGAATGTGCGCTTTTGCAGCATCTTTACTGGCCGTGGTGGTGGTCTCCTGCGTCCTAGGAGGGATTTTACTCATCCTCACCTTGGCTTTGCTGTCATACTGCTGCTGGTGAGCACACTGAAACTCCAGTATTTCATCATAGTGTTGAAGCACTACACAAGTGGACAGTCGTTCATTTGTACACCAGTAGGGGGCACTGCCTCCACATTGCAAATAAACTTCATGAGAACAACCTCATGAGAACTACATGAGAACAACCTCATTTAATCTCCTCAAGTAAGCATTTTAATTGTGGAACATTATTCATATGGTTTACTACTCTTTGAAATGTTCATATATTTTTTTTATCCTTCATATTTCTAGCGACCAAAAAAAGCGTCATGTTCTGTAAATGCATGAAATATTCATTCAAAAGCTCCAGCACATCACACTTGTTTTGTGTTAAAATGTGATATTTCAAGTATTTTACTCTTGTATTATATTTTATGTATGTAACATGCAAAAATTCTACAGTATTTAATTTAGTTTTAATTGTGTTTTTTACAAATATATTTCTATTAAAATGCAATGTTTTTTTTTTAACTCATCAGCATTAACTTGTTTAATGTTTTAAATATATTTCTAAAAATAAACATTTTTTCATTTGTATTTCAATATATTTTTTACGTATTTTATTGGGCCATAGAATTGTTATATATTGTTATATAATTGCATATATTGTTAGAATGTTGTGTATTGCAAATATATTTGATAAAATATTTGAAATATTTATATATATATATATATAGTATTTGAAAAAATAAAGAAATTAACTATGAAGGAAAAAGTACATGTGTACGTACAGTGAACACGTATGTACATTTAAGAAAACTTACAGATGTACCTTTGCTGTGTCCACCAGGCGGCGGTGCCGAGGCGACCCCAGCAGCAGCACCAGTAGTCCATACCCAGCGGGCGAACTGGCCAAGCCGTGGCCCTCTGACATCACGCCCCTCCCCCGCGCAACCACCACCTGGGACGCGATGCCGCCGTCCATGGAGATGATGGAGGCGGGCAGCACTCGTGCCTTGGTGGACAGAAAGCGTCACACCAACGGCGTGGTGAGTGTCAGTCTTGTAACATCAATCAATCCATCAATCATTTGTCCACATTAGGGATGGGCATGATTAATTATTATTAGGAGTAGACTTTTGCTGAACATTAACAACATTGTGTTGCTACATCTTTAAGGAAAAGCCACAACCAGCAGGGGGAGCCACTAGTTTAGAAGAGGAAGTCATTTAAATTTCTAAAATTTGTCATATTTTTTATTTAACTTTTTTTTGTAATACATTTAAAAAATTAGAATTAAAAATGTAAATAAAAAATGTAAAGCATAAAGTATGGCTGGAAATGTTGCAATATCAGGTAGAGTGGAAGCCGTTTATGTCCTTTTGGACGAGTGTGATTGAAATGTGCAAGTCTAATGTCAAGCTAGTCAAGCACACTTTTAACAATGATCAAAGTCTAATGCACAAAGACTTTTTCTGCGCAATGATGAAGGAAATGGCCCCCAATGCCCATCCAGTCCACATTGAACTCAACAGCTAGCTAGTTTCCCGCCCATGCTCCCTGCTTTCTCTTGACCACCAATGTGTCGCTTTAGGGGCTTCAGCTGAAGCAGACAGGATGGAAGAAGGTAAGGCCTGTTGGCTTTTCCACTCTTCCTCCTGCTGGTCTGGTGTGCTCCTATGATGGTGGTGGGCTCTCAGCAGCGTTGGCGCGTCTGTCTAGCTCGTCCTGTACATTCAAGCGTGTGTGTGTGTGCGAGACTAACAACCGCTTTGGCTCACCTTTCAGTCGGGTTCGTACGACCTCAACCCGGACGCCATGAAGACCTTCAAAGACAAAAACCCGTCCCGCTACTCGTATCTGGTCCCAGGCCACGAGAACCCCTACTTCCTGCCGGGAGATGAGAAGAAAAACTGAAGCAGCTCCCCCTTGGCGGACGCCTAAAAGTTTATTTTTGTGTGTTTTCTTCTCCAATCAAAGAACGACGACGTGGGGACGCGCCACCAAAGTGTGGCGCTAAACAAGACGTTGGCCAGAAGGTGTCGCTGGTTAAATCTTTCTGTAGCCTTGACAATGTTCCAATTGTGCTTCTCTGCAATCGTTCCGACTTGTTAGGCGAATCATCTCCAATGACAAAAAAGGGCTGGTCCCTCCTCCTAGATTCTTCTGAAGGGATTTGCTTGTTTGAATTTGAGCACTTGAAAGCTTTTTGAGGTTTTGATTGACTAATAAGTCGCGTTGCTCACGGATGTGCCAACTATCACTAGTCTCTCACGCTTTGTGCGTCTGAGACTGTGTGCTCTTTTATAAACCTCTACAGGTGTTTTTTTGTAAATATGAATAAATTATTTAAACACAAAACCTGCCTGTTTGTAACAAGTTTCTACGGCACTACACACGTGCACCGTTACAAACACTACGTTACTATGACATCACAGGTCGTTTGCTCCATGTCGCCTTTGCTGCTCCATAATCTGGAACGTACGGTGTGACGTGTGACATGAACGTGACACACATGCACTCGCACGTAGACAATATGACTTTCATGACATGAAAGCTGAGGGCTGAGCTCGTCACTTGCAATTCTCTGCCTGAGGCCTAGGGGGCAGTTTTCCTGAGTGAACAACCACCATAACCACTTTTCACTGTACACTTTTGCATTCAAGAAAATCATTTGTTTTCAGTTTCTCTTTACAATTTTTAAAGTCATTTTTTCTAATTTCATTATGAATCATTTAATTAACATTTAATACATGTAAATGCACCACATTGCATTGTTTATTTTTACATTCAACATTTGGTTTATATCACATACATTTACTCCTTACAATTGTTTTCAAATAGAACATAATTGTTTTGTAATTTTTCTGTAATTGTGTTTTATCAGTTAACTTTTTAAAATGTATAAAAAAATTTATTTATTAAAATGTTTTTGCATTTAATTGCAAAAACCATCCATTTTCTATGCTGCTTATCCTCACTAGGGTGTCAGGGATGACATCATTTTACTCTTTACAACTGTTTCTTAATTTATAAAATGTTGAATTAAATCCATTTGCTTTTAAAATAATTTAAATTGAATTATTAAATGTAAATAACGTGCCACATTTTTATTTTTAACAACAAATGACATTCCATACACATTTCAGATGAGCTGTTACTGGAAAACAATCACAGCGATAGAAATTCTCATACAGAAACAACATAGTAAAAACAAAAACCAAGTACCAGACTGTGATGAGGGTGGGTCCACTACTTCTAGTCTTCCGTATCACATCTCGAGGCTGCAGACACGTCTCAGCAACCCGAGGTGTCATCATACCCAGCAGAGGTGCCGGAGAACGTCATGCAATCCAATAAGCATCGAACCACCTAAACAAACCGCAGACTTGGAAGAACCTTCAGACGAGAACCATCATGATAGCATCATATACACACACTTAATACATCATAAAGCATCATTCACACACTTTATACATCATAAAGCATCATATTCACACACACACAATCACATCAAAATAAAAACAACTTTATGCACATTAAAAGTGCCCCTCACTTATACCATTTAATTGGTTCCAACCAACGATAAGTGAATTTCCACAAAGATTCCTCATTTAGAAATGTAATATTTTTGTAGTTATAGCATAGAAAACCTGTTTACAATCTTCTAAATACACTTTTTAAGATTATTAGAGCCCTCTAGAGATGAGAGAACACCCCTAGAGTCTTTTACACTCCTTTACACTCCTATTACCCAATATAGTAGACATAATCAAGAGACAATAAGGCAATTTGGACTCACGTTAGCATTGAGAGAGTTCCTTGTTTTTTTTACTTCCAGTTGACTGTACTTCCCGCAGTGGCAACTGTCTCATCCGTGTAACATTACTGACACCTAGTGACCAGTGTGGAATACTACATATGTGTCTTTGAATGAGTCTTTCGAATGCCTTACATTTGTATTTTACTTCATTTAGCCATTTTTATGCTTGAAAATGCTTCAGTTAGGCAGAAAACACATCACATTTGCTTAAATATGCATATTTTAGGCCATCAGGCTCCTCAACGAAGCACTCGCACACGCCGCACGCAACACACGCACACACTCATAGCACTTTATTTATTTATTTGTATTATTTATTTGTATTAATGTCTCTTCTGTTGTTGTTGCTTAATTTATTGGTATTTATGTTTATGTGTTTATGTTTCTTATGTTCTTGGGAGAATGAACAGAATAAGATTTTCATTGCATGGTATAACTGCTGTTGTACTATGCACATGACAATAAAACTCTCTTGAATCTTGAATTTTGTCATGAACTCTTTCATACCAAAGACGTATTTATAAGTTTTTATAATCCCGAACACCCGATCCCAACAACTTTTATGCGTTTTTGTGCGAGAGGCAAAAAGAGATGGTCGGGACAGAGCGCCGCGGTCATCTTGTGTACGTATGTGTTCCACAGCGGAAGAAGATGCGAGCCTTTTCGTCGCATTCACATGAACGCACAGGCGACAGTGCGCAGGGATACGGCGGGAGACAGATATAACGCCGAGTGTTTTGTGATGTCTGATGTTTTTTTGATAAGGCATTTTTGTGATGCAAATGTATTACTCTTTTGAACGCATATTGTTTTGAGAAGCTAAACTCTTTACTTCATTGTCTCCAGCAACTAAGCGCAACTACGTCGTTCATCACAGAAATATGACCAGAACTGGACTGAGGAGACCAAGTGGGGGGTGTGTAGTTGTTAATGGACTACACTGCTGATGGGGGTGTCATACAACTTCATGTCAAAAAATCCCTTAACTGTGCCGCAAACGGCCCCCGGGCGGTACTTTGGACACCCTTGCAGTGACGTCAACCTGAGTCGTAAGGATGCAGACAATGTCTCCCCCCCCCATCAGCTGTAATTGACTTTGGCTAATGCAGCTCTGCAGCAGTCAGTCAAGTGCATCCAATTATGAAACATTTCCCAGCAGCCTTTGGTTTCACGTAACCACATCACTCACCTCGCCTTCATCTCGCTCCTCATCCTCTTCTTACATGACATCACTCTCATGGCTTTCAACGAGAAAATAACGTTTCACTCAGCACGACTGCTTCTTACCTGTTTAATCCCAACCCTTTCTCCACATCTCAGCAATTATTTATAGCTTCCTCACTTCCTCTGTTGAAAAATGACAGTGCCACAATTAGTAGATGGCTTATTAAAATGGGGGAAAAATGATAAATAAGTCAATAGTATAAATAATAAAAAAGAATAATTCAATAATAATAATAATGCAATAATAATTGCATAAATAAATACAAATAAATAGAAAAATGTAATTACACATTATAGAGTGATGAATAAATAAATAATGCAGGAGAAAATGTTTTTTGTTCAACTACCAAACAAAGGAAAAGAGCTGAGAATTTCAGTGGAAAAAAGGAACAAAGCACGTCTTCATGCACAACTCATGTCTTTGCATCCTCGGACACGACGCCTCACACACACCCACAATTACCATGTCAATGTGTGTGTGTGTGTGTGTGTGTGTGTACAAAGAGGAGCGGCCACTGGGGGGGTCATATGCGCCCACTCGGTCAAGTGGAAGCACAGAGCAGTGTAGGAGGAGGGGAGGAGCAGCCAATCCAATTAGTGTTTTGGTGATGACATCATCAGAATGAACTTCTCCAAATCCAATAAATATCGAACATACTGTAAGAATATTCATAAGTATTGTAATACAAGCCTTATCTAGTATGAAAGTATTACAAAAGTATGTCATAACATTTTGATGAATTGCTTACACACTGTGTGGATTTGTACCTATATATAATACAGTATAAATAGATTTGTAAATACTGTATAATATATATATATATATATATATATATTTATCATATTCATCTACATTTAAAAAAAAAAATCATTTTTAGTGGTCATTTAAAAAATATGTCTGTGGTCTGGTGGTACAGCCAAACAAAACGTTGGAAATATTTATTATGCGCCGAACCTAAATAAAAATGAAATAGATCATTCAAATACAAACGACATGAGAACTATTTGCATCCAATGACGTGAAATGAAAAAAGAAAAGACCATGAAATACATAAAATTGGTCAGGAAATAAAGAATAAACAGGTTGAATATAATCATTTAAAAAGGAATTTCACAATTTAATTAGGACAGGTGAATACGCCAATATTTTCTTCCATGAACTGATATTTTAAGCCTGCTGTGTTTTGATATGTTAGTTATGGTTTTTAAAAGCACATATACTTTCATACTTCATCATTTCAATATTTGATTTAAAATTTCATTTCAAAATTTGACAATTTAATAATCGTGTCAATACTTTCTACATGAACTGATATTTTACTCATGGTTTTAAAAGTACGTATTTTTTATTACTAAATAACTTCAATATTGATCAGATGAATTATTTTATTTTATTTAAGTACATTATACAAATCCATCATTAGAATATCAGTACATTGTGGACCTCCACCAGGTTTTTATGTATTTGTGTGATTGTTAGTTCCTTTAAGTGCATTTTTATCCAGAATTGCACCAAAAAGTCATGGATTAGCGTGTCAGTGTGTGCGTTGTCGCTATTATGCTACTACTCCTGCTGCGGCGGCGGTTACGTCAAACTCTTAAGAACCCTGCTGATCTGGAAGACGATTCGCTTCGGTATACGCATGACTATAGGCAGAGTTCAAAGGTCACACTGGTGCCTATTTAGGGTCAGCGCTCTGCTAACGAGCGACAACATCACGAGGGTGACACCGTCTTCCCGTTTCCATGGTGACAACGGGAGAATAAAATGTGCTGCTGTCAATCTTGTTGAGGATTGCTAGCTTGATTACTGACACACACACACACACACACACACACACACACACGCACACACACACAGCAGACGTGAGGGGCGGGGCTGAAAGAGGCAGTGATAGCGGGAGGGGTGTAAGGGAGGTTCAATGGGGGGGAGGAGAGGTGTCTTCTAAGGGAGGCAGCAGCAGGTTTGTGAGCACAGCAGCCAGAGGAGGAGGAGGAGGAGGAGGAGGAGGAGGAGGAAGAGTGTGGCTGCAGTCGTCGTGAGAAGAGACAAGAAGGTAAGCGATGCTTTCTCGTGGTTTCACGTTGGTCGTTTTAACAACAAGATGAGCGGTCAGCCAGCAGATGGTACGCTCCTTTATCCCTCCATCCTGCTTCTGTTTTCCCTTTTTTTTTGTCCCTCCATCTGCTGGCTTTGAAGAGCAGCGCGGTGTGATACTGCAGAGAGGGGGAGGGGGAGGGGGAGGGGGTTGTTAGCATCCTGAAGCTCTCACTGACACACAAGATGCTAGCATAATAGAAGGGGTGCACTGGTTTCCTTCCGTCACTGTGGGGTGCAACCACGCCCTCCTCGTGATGATGATGATGGTGGCAGCGGCGGCTTTGTGGCGGCGTAAACAAGTCAGTGGATTAGCTTCATTCCGTTGCATGCGGTGTCAGCTGTGTGATAGAATGTTGACAGTCTGCCTCCAAAATAACATCTCACTTCCTGCCAGCCTGTGATATCATGGCGGGACTCTCGTGTCGCTAAATAAGCCAACCCAAACATTAGCCTTCGGTATGACAACACCACAAATGATAAGAGGAAGTCCATATTTCCAGCATCCGAGTACAAACAGAACACTGGAACGCCACTCAAACCCTCTGTGCTCAATCAAAGACAGTGGACCTAGAAGGGATCCTTGAGGAACACCTTTGGTTCATAGCAAAAGTTTAGCACCACTGAAATGCAAAATATCCTTTGAAAACATTAGTGTCAGAATATGACTCTATAACCCGCTTGGTCCAGCCAGCCCCGCGGGTTTGCCCGTGCTCGAAGCAGGGTCTGCAGAATGCGGGTCGAAAGCACTAGCCATCGAGTTAAAAGCCTGAGTGAGGTTTTGCAGACGGCAGATGGCATGTGTCGCATGTCGTCGGTCTTTAACAAATGGCCTGTTTGGAGCAGCCTGAAGCAGCAGACGTGTGTGTTTGTGTCGTGCAGCATGTGCACGATCCGCCGGGATCTCACGTATTAGTTTTAAAGCACAATGAGATGATTCTCAGCAGCACTTTCTAGAAGCTTCTTATCTGTTTTCCCAGGCAACAGTACTCTGTGTTAGCATGGTGGGTAGACACTGATGTCAGCGACCCACTTTGACCCTCGAGTGTCGCTAAAAAAGCCAACCAAAACATCAGTGCTTATGCACCAGCATAACAACACCACAAATGACACAACTATAATAATTATGATGTCTTCCAGGAAATTCAAAGTTCTTACGCATCAACTTGGGGTAAGTCACGTAACAGTGGACCCCTTTGTGCTTAGACACACTGACAATACATTTCAGAAACATTTTATTCCAGATATTCCTCCATTTTGTCTTTTTAAGAGACAGCCTGCTCTGAACAGCTTGATCGTCGTCCCAACAAGATGCTGTCATAAGAAGCAGCAGATGCTCTGTTGTGTTGTGTTACTCACTACGCGCGCAGCCTGTGGAAGATCAGCCTGTTTCTTTTAAAACGCTACGTCATGATTGTCAGCGGCACCTTCTCCAAGCTTCGTTTTTTTTCCCCCAGCAACAGACAAAAGTATTGGGGCACAATTCCACCCACAGGAAGTGAAAAGTGAAGAAAAAGTTTGCAGCTACATCAGCCTCCACTCCTCCAAGAGGATTTTGGCGTCTATGCGGGAGTTGTCTTGCACACCGCTTTGTGCACTGGGATCAGAAAAGCGTTTTCCCTAAATAGTCTAAAATCTCTTGCTATTTAAGAACTAAGATGGTGAATCCACGAAATACCTGTCAACATTAGTAAAGAATTGGAAAATTTCCGTCATTTCCGGAAAACAAGGGAAATTCTGGTCTTTCCAGCAAAATGAGCTCCAGCGCTGTGGTGCTGTCGTTTTGACAACATTGCAAGACACAAGACACCTCTATAAATGATCTAATTTCTCAGAGAAAATAATGTAAGAACCTTAATGACCAAATTCAAACACATGCAGGAGGTGGTTATCTACGAGGGTGTCATATTTGTTGCTGATCCTGCACTCGTGTGCAGCGTATGAGTCCATATTTGAAGCTCTGATGTTGTGGACTTTTACGTCCAGATGAACATGTGGTAAAAAAGGTGCCGTCCAATCAGCTGACTGGTGAGCTCCATCATGTTTGTGTGATCAGCCGCTAAGCTCCTAATGAGATTTCAGCAGCAGAACGTCATTTTTGTTGGAACGCCACCCAGAAAGTGTCATGTCTGAGTCTATTTGTGGAGCGCTGACGTGGACTTCTGGCGCTCCGGGCGTCTTGTGTGAGTGAGCTTCTCTGTCCATATTTCACTGGTATGTTATATGGACATATGTCATATTTTGTCTTTTCTGTGCTCATTAAGCAGCATAATGGTTCATACTGAAGTAGTCCTCCCTTTCCTCCCAGGTTTTCTCCTCCTCACGTGACTGACCCATGAAAGAAGCCATGCCGGTCCTTACAGCGGGAGCAGGTGAGACGACTTCTGCAGGAGTCCTCCATCACCTTGTATTGCCTGTGAAGATTCTCAGTCATCCTGTTCATGGTAGCCCGCATAGGTTGAATCTAAGATGTGGAGTCTGCCTGTTTAAGTCTCTGGTGATGTATGCCCACTGGGGGTGGTCACAAGAGGGTTGTTGGTGAACCTGGTTGTTGGCGGTCCGGCATATCAATAGGTCGTTTGCCTGCCTGGCAGCAAAACAGCACATTAGTGGCCACTTTTCTGTGGAATGAGACAATTTTTGGTGGAGAGATGTCCGGACTCATGCAGTTCAAACCCGCAAACACCCTCGGACAAAAGTTGGTTCACCCCAAGAGCAAAATCCAGACAAGCAAACTCAGCACTGTAGTGAGGAGTGTAAAGACCCCTACCTTGGAGAGACCAAGCAACCCTTATACAAATGCATAGCACTATACAAGAAAGCAGTTTCTTCAGGCCAAGAGTCAGCACCTCTTTTTCATCTAAAAAAGAAGGGACAATACTTTGGAGGACAAAAGTGTCCAAATACTGCATCGGGAGGACTGCTTACAACAATGTCCATCACCTCATGTTAATAAATGGAACGTTCTCCACTTGGCAGGGCTCCACGAAACGTTGGCTCTGCTGACCTCGCAGCTGCGTCCCGACGCCAATCACAAGGAGGACATGGTGTTCCTCAAGGACGTTTTCAGCGAGAGGAGCTTGGGGTACTTGATGAAGGTGAGGGACAACAGTATTACAAGCCTGCTTGCTCCTCTGGTTCCTCTGCCTCTTTCACCAGGAAGGCATCATGAACCTTTTGGACTTCAAGTGCATTTTTAAAAGGACAAAATTGGGTTTGTGCTGCAGATCCACGAGAGGCTGAGACAGTATGAGAGACAAAGCCCGACTCCTGTCCTCCACAGTGTTTCTCCTCTGGCTGAAGATGTAAGGATTTCTGTGTTCCACTGTTCCACAATCTGGATTAGATCTGGATGAAACTGGTTTGACATTACAGCATACATGCATACATTGTGTTGATATCAGATGGGATTTGGCATAGATTTTCCTTTTAAAATTTAGCCAAATGTAAAACATATTTTGTAGAAAGTGTACTATTTTCCACAAAAGCTGTAAACGGGAAGTTGTGCCTTTCATACAGACATGCCACAAAATAGCTGTGTCACAATTTGATCACACAGAATTTCCGTATCTACAACAAATAGGTGCATGACAACATCAGCTCCTGCTGAATATTAAGTCTGGAAAAAGTCATTTGGGCTACAATCTCCTTGGTGGAGGTAATACCTTCACCCTGAGCGGACTCCATTACAAGAAGCGATAGCTGCTAAAAAAAAAAAAGTGCTGACTCATTCTGAGGCTCATCTCATCAAAAGCAGACATCCTGCTGCCTCGGCTGGAGTACAGCAAAAGTGCTGACCTCGGCCTCTCGCCACTCGTCCTGAGTGGGCTTGGCAGGAAGTTGGCGATATCCTCACGTGTGCGTGATGTGTGTGATGGACAGGTGGCGGACGAGCTGCAGAGCAGAGCCATGAGCTCGGAGGAGAGGGAGCTGGTGCACCTGCTCACGTCGCCACATCTCAAGGTGAGCAAACCAAACTACTACACGTTTGATGCTAATTGGGTGTCACGTTGACATTCTTGTGTTAGTGTATGAATAACTCACTGATGGTGTCAATCAAAAGTGGGCATTATTATCTTTGTAAAGGCAGAATGTTTGAGAGAGAAGCGTGCAAGTGCAATAATTAGTTTGTCTAGCGATACTGTATCTAATGAGGAGTACTCCAATAAAACAGCAAAGAAAAGTGTCACTAGTATGGAGTAAATGCCAACTAGATGGGACCAAGAAGTGATGCCTGAGGAACACCTTCAGTCTTCGATGTAATTTAACTATTAATGAAGCTGTTTTACCTGAAGCTGCTGCGTCTGTCGCATCCCGTCAGGCCCTTCTGTCTGTACACGACACCGTCGCTCAAAAGAGTTTTGATCCCGTCCTGCCGCCGTTGCCGGATGACTATGAGGATGAGCTGGAGGAGGAGTCGGTGAAAATAGTGCGTCTGGTGAAGAACAAGGAACCTCTGGTCGGTGGCGGTGGTAGCATCGAGGTGCAAACACGTATGCAATTATATTTACCTCTCTTCCCGCACTGACTCCAGGGCGCCACCATCAGGCGAGACGACGTGACCGGGGCCGTGATCGTGGCTCGCATTATGAGAGGAGGCGCCGCGGATAGAAGCGGTAGGTCGTGCTTCCATTCTCCACTTCCATGATTATTTTACAGTGGCGACCTGAGTGATGTGTAACCATGGTAACGACGGCGAAGGCATTCTCTGACAGTCGTTACCATGGAAACATCAGCCACATGTGCTCCCTTATTCATAGTGTGTGTGTGTCCAGGGAATCAGACTAGAGTATTGATCAGTTGTCAGCTTCTTGAATTCCTTGTTGTGGCTGCAGCTCAGAGACCTCAGCAAGGAGATATCAGAATAAATCTTTCATAGACTTTCTTTGCTCCTACTGGCAGGTTTGGTCCACGTCGGAGATGAACTCAGAGAAGTCAACGGCGTCTCGGTGATCCACAAGAGGCCAGACGAGATCAGTCAGCTGCTGGTGAGTCTCATTCAAAACGTACAACGGTCAATAGCGGCGCAGAGATCATTTCTTAATATGAGCTGTAGTCTCAGTCTCAGGGGTCCATCACACTCAAGATCATTCCTGCTGTTAAAGAGGAGGACAGACTGAGGGAGAGCAAGGTGAGCCAACTCGAAGGCTCCAGCCCACAAATGCACTGCTACTATCCCTTCAAATATATGATGCTTGTAATGCTAATGTGTGACATATTTAATGTCTGTTACATCCCTCCAGGTGTACGTGAGAGCCTTGTTCGACTACATCCCCTTGGAGGACAAGGCCACTCCTTGCCAGGAGGCGGGACTCCCCTTCAAGCGGGGCGACATCCTGCAGGTGGTCACCCAGGATGACCCCACATGGTGGCAGGCCAAGCGGGTGGGCGATAGCAACCTGCGGGCTGGGCTGGTCCCGTCCAAGCAGTTCCAGGAGAGGTGAGAGGAACCAGACCCCACATGCACAGTGCCACTTGAAGGTTTCCCTTTAGGATGTTGATCTAGTATAACAGTATCTTTAATAGTACTGTACAGTAGATCCCCGCTTATTCGCGGTTTGGTATTCGCTCCCCCGCATATCCAAAAGTCAATCCATACTTTCAGCGGTTTTTCACCTTTTGCGGGGGGTTTTGGAACACAACCCCAACAATTTACCATAAACAATATCCTCTTTGCGACCACTTAGACAAAGAGGCACCTGATTAACCAACCCCCATCTTTTCTTCTTCTTCTCTTTCCTTCTTGCCCATTGCCCTCCTGCTTGGACGTCACCAGGCGACTGGCCTACAGGATGAAAGTAGGCACGCTCCCGAATCCCAAATCCCCCAAAACGCCAGCCTGTAAGTTCCTGCTTGTTGTTTGCTGACCTTCAAAGTCTTCCTCTGCTAACTCATTAGGATAACGTTTATTAATTTGCGCTGTGGGATGTTCTCTCTTCTGCTGGTGGACATGTTTTAGACGGATGAGGGGGGCCAGATATGAATTAATCTCACCCCTGCTCAGTCCATCTGTCCAGCGACAGATTAAGTAGATCCACACGCCTCAACAATACGCTTGTCACTTTCAAGCTCCATGTCGGCATGCATGCAGACAGGTAGGTCCATATTCAGGGTTAGAGGCGGGGAGGGGGGTTCTCTGCAATGTGTAAGCTGCGAGCGATCCGATTAGGCACTACGGCTTAGCAACATGGCAGTCGCCCCCCCCACAGGGAGACTCCTCTCCCACCCGGCTAGCTTAATTCCCCTCCAGCCCAGCAGGGCCCCTTGCTTTTCCCATTAGTGACTTTTATGTCTGTGTTAATCCTGCATCTCTAAATCTTCTTTTTCGTCACATCCTCGTACACAAATAAAAAGCACATTTTTGACTCTGTCTGCTTGTCTTGCAGTTGACCAAGCGTGTGACAAGGGTGAGTAGGATTGCTGATTACACACCATAGCATGTTTGCATGGGTGCATCTTCGCTATTCTTGCTTAATTCCTCCCCACCTTTTAAATAGAGATGCTTGGACTGCAGTCCAGTCAGGCCACAGGTGTTAAAGATAACAGTACCTTTTCTCATCCAACCTCTAAAAGTCTGGTTGTAGATGAGCTTTCGTGTTTTGGGCTGAATCGTTTGGGTTTCTCATCCGTCCATATTTGTTTTTTTCCATCATTATCCCCTTAGTTCCGCTGCTCCCCAAGCCCTGCCCCCCTTCAAGTCCTCCATAGACCTTCCTTAACGTTTCTACCCTGTGCTGACCCACCCCTTCTTCTTGTCCCTGCTTGCCTCCCTTACAGACGACTGTGACTGTGAGGGCTATTTCAATGGACAGTATATAGGTGAGAGCATTGCACACCTTTGCTATCCTCCATCACCACAACATCCTCTCTCTGCTCTTTGACTGTCATGGCTGTCCTTGGCTGTGTTCTGCTGGTTCCCTGGATGCTTCAGGCCTGGGGTCCAATGTTTGGCTGTAGGGTTGACTTCTATGTCAGGGTTGAGGATGGAGTCATGGATGTGCAATGCCGACTTTCCACCAAGCAGGACACTAGTGGTCACGTTGCAAAGTCCCTAAATGACGGACTTGTACCATAGACCTTTCTGTACCCTTCCATTTTGGGTTCAAACCACACTTGTAGAGAATGGAAATATGACTTCCATTGTTTACTGTGTGGCCTTCCTCTTGTGTTGTGTTGCCATGTTGCTATGATGTCATGCTTTATGTAGCAGATGCTTCCAACCCAACTGGACCACTTGGTGGAAACGTGGCCTGAGGGTTTCCAATCGATGTTAGAGTAAGTTGTTGAACAGGGACACTAGCAAGTCAGATGGTTTTCTGTTTTGTAGCCCCGGGGTTTCAGAAGTGAAGCATCTGGTGTAGAACATCAGCATGTAGAGTGATCCTGAAGAGAATAGTCACTAAAAGTAGGGGCTAGTTCCTCCTGTAGTTCTCTGGAAATTGGACATGTTCCAAGTAAAGACTTGGGGAGGGTTACCATATTGACTTCAATATAAGACAGTATTTCTTCCCTAGAAACAAGTCTGAAAAGGAGTGATTGTACTGCACATTCAGGGTGGTTTTACATTTGAGTCAATACGGTAAGCTTACACTGCTACGTGAACAATCGCCTTGAAAAGTTGGACTTTGAAGTGACCACTACACATTGTTCAATCCTCCCCATCCCTCAGCCAAACATGACCCATCTGCTCCGCCTGCTGGAATGCTCACATTGGGAATCCAAACACAGCCGCTGTAACTTCACCTGGAAACACAACAACAACATGATTATCCACCACATTCAGCACTCTGCTTGGAGCCGTACACCACCCGACCCTCCCACGTCCCTCTTCCGTCCCCTCATCCCTGCCTGCATCTAACCCCCTACCCTTTCCCCTGAACCCAACCCCCACGAGGGCCCCCGCGTTGGACGCATTGCACACTCAAAGCTGCTTGTTCACCTGGGTGTGCACGTGTGAAGGCAAGTCGGGTGACGCTCTAACACCACTTGTAGTCTCTCCTAAGTGTAAGGCAGTGGCGCCCTCCTGTGGCCAGGTGTTTTCCTGGGAGTTTTATTCAGGTACAGTGGCCGGCTCGTTCCCTCGGGGGTAGTCCACTGTGGCAAGGCGCCTCGCACTGTAGCCTGTGCATGTCGCCATAGAATACACAACATTAAACCAGTAGTTTTTGGATAATGGGATCAAAGTTCACTGTGAGCAAAAATGTTAATTAAAACATAGCAGTGAACACTTTACTTTTATTGGTCCTAATGCATGAACATCAACGGTTGGTCTCAGTTTTCCATTAAAGTCAAAGTTTTTACACCTTTCTGCATTCATGTTATTCTTTTTCAATTTGCTAGTCACATTAGAGACATGAAGAATCACACTAATGTCATCTGACCACATTTCTATCCCTGTCATCCAAATCCACAATAGCTGGTCTACGCAGGAGCTTCCGCTTGAGTCGGAAAGACCGGCAGGGGTCCTCAAGTGACGGTTCCGATCTGGGAGACTCAGACTTCCTGACCTACGAGGAGGTGACCCGCTACCAACAGCGGCCCAATGAGAGGCCCCGACTGGTGGTACTGATTGGTAAGAGGAGTACAAAGTAGTGAAATTCTAACAAAGGACTACAAATATTTTTAAAAGGAAGAAAGGATCATCAACTCATTTATCCAGATCCAATCAATGGTGTACTTCTTTTTTTTTTTTTTTTTTTTAGCTGTGTCATTATGCTAATGTCACTAGCATGGGTGCAAAACTAGCAAGCTAACATGAAGACCACGAAACAAAAAGCAGACTATACTATGACCATTAGTGATTATATCTCCCAAAGAATTTACCTCAACTGCCTTGACCCAAATATAAAATGACCCTCAATACAGTGAAACCTTGGTTAGCATCATTAATTCCTTCCAGAAGGTTCGACTCTTAACCGAAACGGGCGCTAACCGAATCAAATTTTCACATAAGAAATAATGTAAGCCCAAGTCATTGGACCAGGGTTCGAGCCTCAACAGGTGCAGGGCTGGATTTTGCAGGTGATCACTGTTACACTGAGGCAGGCAGATCTGTTCTGTGGTTATTTTTTGTTCTTTTGCATGTTAATGGATTTTATGTGTGACATGACTTTCTCCTCAAAGGTTCTCTTGGAGCACGAATCAATGAACTCAAGCAGCGGGTGATCGCAGAGAACCCACATCGCTACGCGGTGGCAGTACCACGTGAGTCCCACATGACATTAAGCTGAATTGCAAGTTGCCGTGATCGTCAACAGGTTGTTTGTGGTCCTGCAGACACCACCAGACCCAAGAAAGCTCACGAGAAGGAAGGAGTGGAGTATCATTTTGTCACCAAGCAGCAGTTTGATGCGGACGTCCTCAACAACAAGTGAGTCTCTCCTCCTTTTTGAATGTTGACTCAGGAGGTTTTGCTGAAAGGTCGGCTGACACTCCTTCAGGTTCATAGAACACGGGGAGTACAAGGAGAACCAGTACGGCACCAGCATCGAGGCCATCCGCTCAGTGCAGGCCAAGAACAAGATGTGTGTTGTAGACGTTCAGCCTGAGGTAACAGTGAAAAACTGTGATCATCCTATCATCACAACAATCTATCATCACTTGGATTGCTTGTTCTGGTCATTTCATGACTCTCCAGGCCCTGAAGAGGCTGAGGACGGCCGAGTTTAAGCCTTACGTTGTTTTTGTCAAACCGCGGGTCCCTGAGAGCAGAAGGCGACGCACCACCGCCGCCAGCTCGCCAGGGGGTGCGGAGCAAGGCAGAATCACAGTGAGTGGAGGCCTTTTCACTATGAAATAAGACATCTTTGGAGATTGAGAGGTTTCTTGTCCTCAGACTTCTTCAAACGTTTTTAGAGATGAGGTAGTCCCAACTGATTCCTAAATGTCCAGGAATTTCAGACAAATGGGGATGCCAGTGTTCTCATCTCTTCCTCAACAGGATGAGGACCTCCAGGAGATGCGTCAGTCGGCCATCCAGATGGATCAGCAGTATGGACACCTCGTGGACAGGATCCTGATCAAGGAGGACTCGGCCAGCGCCTGTACGGAGCTGAGGAGTATTTTGGAAAGACTGGAGCGTGAATCTTTCTGGGTGCCTCTCAGCTGGGTTCGGACCTAAAACCTTAAATATCAACGCATCACGCATCTTCCAAACCACGCCTCTAAGCGACTTATCCAGGACTCCAAAGTGAGCCAAGACCAGAAGGAAGATGATCATCTCCTCAGTCAATCATCTTCCACTGTTCACCGCTGGTCCACTCCAGTAGGAGATCACTCAGTCAGCGTTACCATGACTCCTGTTGGAGTCCACCTCGTAGCATGTTTTTACTTTATGACTTCACCGAATGCTTCCTGGAAAACAAACACACAAACTTACTAAATACTCGACGGAATGTGAGAAGTTTATTTTTTCAAATGTGCATGACGGCAGCTTGTTTAGTGTGTGGACGTGTAAATAATGTACGTGTGACCCCTCGTGTGCCAACGAATCATCTTGTAGCACTTTGTTGCAACCGGTTTACCTTCCATCCTTTTGGATCCTGCATCTCTGTTTTTGTTTCACATTTTACTTGAACACACGGACTACGGGTGACAGCTAAATGCTAATGCTAACTGCTAATTGAAGTAAAAGTGTTTTTTTTTAGTTAATCAGGCAAAGAATGATGACTCTACATTGCATCTTGTCTTTAAAAAGTCGTTAAGATGATTTGGATACAAAAAAAACATACAGTTTCTCTTTTTAAAGACTAAAAAACAAACATTGTCAATGATGTCTATGGTACTGCTTGTTATAATTTTGGATATGATTAAGTAATTTCAAGATACATTAACTCATGGCTGCAATAAAACTGCTGCAGAAAAGACCTAAAATCTGACATGCGCACTAATGAATATGTTAGCTTGGTATGAGAATTGACTAAAAAAAATGTACCCTTTACTACATTTGATGCTTTTTTTTGTCTGCTCACGTGCTGTACAACCCACACCACCACCACCACAAAGGAATTTGTAAGGTGTCATGTAAAAAGTGCCATAATAAACAAAAGAATGAAGCTCGTTAAGGTTGCCCTTTGAGGTTGCTATGTAACATCAATTCACATTTATCACTGAAAATGTAAATTGACATGAATTGAAAAAGAAATATAGTGAATTAATTGTATTTTTGATGACAGAGAGGACTTCCGGGCTGCGCTTTGGACACCCTTGGCTTACATTTATGAAGTTTTAACAAATTAAAGACAGCAAACATTGACTTTAGTGGACTTTTGTCTTCCTACACATGAATGGGTGTAGCTTTGGACACAAAATGGTGATTTATTGAGTACTCGCAGGACATAAAGTCAGTAATGTGCTCACGTAGACATGAAATATGCCGTGAAAAGACGTCGGAGGTCGCCAGACTGGAGCTAACACAACGTAATCTCTTAATGACACTTTGGACTTTAATGGAGAAAATCGTGAGGCGCAGAGCGACGCTTGTTCCTTTGAAATCACCCGCAAAATGTCTGTTCACTTGAGTGTGAAATTTGTTGAGGATATCTTTTCTCAAAGTTGACCTCTCCAATCAAAGTAAAGGGTGTCACAGTTTTCACTGGCTGGAACCATGAATGCGTTTCTGTTTCTCATAATTTGGTTACGTTATGTTGCTGAATTAGTGGGTCCAAATATTACACACGGTGCAAACTACAAGGACAATTACACACATTAAAACATTTCATGTATTTCTTCACTTCTTAACAGTTTTGATGATTATAGCTCACAAATGATAAAAAACAAAACAAAACAAAAACAGTAAAAAGGAAATTGTCAAAAAGGTCAGCACATGAACTGCAAAACAATATAATAAAAACGAATTTAATTTAACAAAAAAATATGTAAGAACTTTTGCATGATATTCTTATTGGCTGACATGCATCTGTACTCTCGAGAGTACAGTATATGTTCTCTACAAAAAGTAAGTCAAACATCTAAATGAAGGTGATTTTATGGTTCCATTTTTCATACCACTGTATGTAGCCAGTAGCTGGGGTGCCAGCCATGAAAAAAAATCATGTCCCCCCCCACCTTTTATTAACTACTAATTTTATTAGTAATTACCAATTTTTTTTGGGCCCCCTGGCAGTCAAGGGACCTTGGAATTGTTCTGACTTTTCTCCTTCACTCAAGTAACACAACTAAAAAAAGAACGTTAGTTTATGGTTCTCCAAAGGTTAGTTATGGCACTCATCATAAATAAACTTACAAATGTATAATTAAACCATGTGATCTATATCGGTATTGGCCAATCTCAGTCCTGAATGATCGGTATCTGAATCGGCAGCATAAAACCCTGAGGAGCATACCTAATTTCAGTGCATATTGAGTGCACGATGAACGGTAAAAAGTTTTTGTTTTCATGACGTGTGTTGTGCGTATTGTGTTTAAATTTTTGCTTTCCAGTAACCTCATCTCACTTTTTAAGATGTCATGTAACAGAGAAGAGGGTGAAAGGTTGTTGGCATGGCAGCAGAATAGTACCTGAAAGCCGCCACCACCAGGGGGCACTAGCGCAGCATGTGAAAGCGCTCCATGCTCGAAGAGAAAATCAAATCTTTAAAAAAAAAGCCTTCCAGTGACCTGAAAGTGTCTTCTAGTGTTGTTTTTGTCCTAATAATACTAATATTTACTCAAACAAACAGTCGGAGTGTCGTTTGGGGGGGGGGGGGGGATTACCCCTTACGAAGGCTGAATGATGTGGGTTTGTTCTAGAAAACGGTGTCCTCATCCCCAGATGTCTGTCGCCGTGTTATCCATCCATCACTTGTTGCTCTTCTCGCGTGGCTGAAACAGACACTTCTACGGACATCAAACACGCACAATGCGACAGGAGAGACATCACCACAAACACCTCCTTTCAAAACCGAAAGGACTTCATTTGATTTACTTTCTCTTGGCGCTCTGTCACACTTTTATGTTGGTTACCCGGCAACACATTCACACTCGCCTCCATTCTTCATATCTTTGGAACACAGGTTAGCATTTTACAGATAACAGAAGCTTCAAAACATGAAGTGCTCTGCTAAAATACGACTCTAGTAATGTGAATGATGAACCCTCCTTTGTCCTTGCAGTACGATTTTTATTTATTTATTTTTGAAATTTTGTTTTTTTATTTGCTTGTCTAAATGGCTTCCTTTAGTTCTCGGTGGGGTTTTGTTATTTTAAATATCGAACTGGAGCGGTTACACGCTCTGAAAGTGAGCGATTCCTCATAAAAATATTTTAGAAATATTTTTTACATAAAAAATATTTTTGATAGATATAAAAATGAGGAAAACTGTTTTGAGAGTATAAATGACTTTCTTCAATTAATCAAATGGTTAGTTGGGTATTTTGTTGTGATCATGTTATTATGTATCTTATAATGATGGTATATACAGTATTGTACAGTGTACAGTGTTTATTTTCTTATTCTTTTTCTTGTGTTTTCTTTCTTTTCTTGGGAGAATGAACAGAATAAGAATTTCATTGCATAGTATAACTGCCTGTTTTACTATGCGTATGACAATAAAACTCTTGAATCTTGTATATTGTGGTATAGCATGTCATTATGTAATTGTACTTTGTAGTTACTTATGAATTAGGTCATTATGTATTAAGGCTTTCTGGCTGTGTTGAATGAATACAAGCTAAATTTGCCTGAGGATATTCATTTTTAAAACATTTTACAATTGTCATCTGTTCCTTAAATGCGCCTAACATGGCTACAAAAACAACAACAAACAAAACAAATAGCAGCCCATTGAAAACCATTAAAAATGCAATTTTTTTTTATCCCACATTTATTTTAACGTAAACTAATGTGATTCTTAATGTTAATATTTCAATTTGGACTACTGGCTTTCTATTCTAAATGTTACATTTGTCCACCAGATGGCGCCACTCTTCCCCATTCAAAGCACGCAGCAACTTTTACCATATTATGCAAGGTTGCTTTGTCACTGAAATGTTACGTGTTTTTTTTTTCCTGTGATGTTTGCTAACTGTGTATGTGTGAGCGTTAGTGTGTGTACTTCAGCTTTTTTTTTTGTTTTTATTAAAAATAGTGGTGCTAGTAAACATATTAGCTTAAAGGGTTTAAAAACCCCCAACTACAAATACTGTATAATCAAAAGTTGATATGTATATTTCAAGATGACTACTCTAAAGTGGGGGAAAAATATATTTTCCTGGGAAGCTGCCATATTTTCTCGCAAGGGTCAAATGTGAGTTTTTTTTTTTTTAAAGTTATGTAGATATGTTTGAGTTATGGAAAAATGTCATGTGAATGATGAGGCACCATAAACCTTTGCTTCACCCGCTCATTTTCGGACACATTCCTTTTTTAATTACACATGACTGTATTATTGTCGTCTTCAAAATTTAAAAGAAAACAGAAAAGATTATAGTTATGTGTTGAAAGTGCAAATAATCCCTTTTATGCAATAAAGCTTGCTGTGCTGCAGGTAAGAGCTGTCATGTGGTCTCATGCAATCCATTAATTCGTGGTTAGGGACACAAGGTGGCAGAGACATCTGTTGTTTGCAACAAAACCAAAAACCTTTCAAACGTGATGGAGCATCCACACATTCTGTATAATCCCTGCCTCCTTTATTGGGATGAAAAAGACGACAAATATCGCTTTTGTGAGATGAAGACATGCATTATAGAT
Source organism: Dunckerocampus dactyliophorus (assembly GCF_027744805.1). Classification (NCBI taxonomy): domain Eukaryota; kingdom Metazoa; phylum Chordata; class Actinopteri; order Syngnathiformes; family Syngnathidae; genus Dunckerocampus; species Dunckerocampus dactyliophorus. Next base: position 4,220,324 of record NC_072836.1, on the reverse strand, counting down.
TGAGGTTGAATGCAGCATCGTTTCAATGTTTCTTACACTTTCTTTGCTTTCACTTTACTTGCAGTGGATTCTCACATTGACGCTGATTAAGCTCCAGGGCTGTCACGAGACGAGATTTTAACATTATTTTTAAGAAAAATACAGTACAATTAAAAAATGTTAAGAATATATGATGATATATTGCAATCTACCAGTTTCATTCCTACTACGTTACCTTGCATTGCTCCTCACGAGGTTACACTCTTCTGCACTCTGTGTGTATGCTAGCGGCCCCCGCCTCCACCCACCGAGACAAAGACTGTTTGACTGACACAAAGGGCTCACTCCGTTCATGCTGTTCTATGGAACAAATTTGCCAAGGTGCTGAAAGCAATGCACAGCGTGAACTCTCCTCCTGCCTGTTTGGAGGCGGGAGATGAGGAAACTAGACAAGCATGCACATGGCATTATACTGAGGCCAGCAACATTGTCAAGTTCATTTTCATTTATTGTGCGATTAATTTATTTATCATCATTTCAGGCCTAGTTCCCACAATATATATATATTTTTTCTGAACAAGAGAAATTGTCACATTTTAATCTTACGAGATCTTGTGACACCCCAATTTAACTCTGATTTGTTTGAATTTACTCACATTTTCCTCACAGGAAACAATGGAAATGGAAATAATCTGTTCCACAACAACACAAACTTTATAAACTTTTACAGCAATATCCCAAGTTTTGTTTTAACACTTTAGCTGTCCTACAAGTGTAAAACGCAGTGCAGCAGTGTGAATAATATAAAATGCTAACAGGATTTGTTTATTATCAATTTCTTTGACGGTGTTTTTGTTCAACTTTAGAAGCACATTACCTTTGAAAGGTTTGGTTAAGTCAGAGGTTCCACGCTATTTGATAAAAAAAGCTGCTTGGTTTTTTGCAGGAGAGTTTTCCTTACACTGTGAGAATCTCTTCAGATAAATCCTTCTGACTGTGTTCATGGTTTCCAAAGCACACAAATGTCACACTTGACTACAATGCTGTGTGTGTGTGTGTGTGTGTGCGGGTATCAAGTGCAAAGCACCTTGAGCATGTTTACACACTGGCGGATGCACTATGGCTGACCCCGCAGGAACCTTTGGAGGCTGTAAAAATGTGCTAAAGGAAGCGAGACGGAACAGCTGCCGCCTGAAGGAGCTCCTGACATGAGAGAGCAGAAGTCAGACTTTTGTTTGTTACAACACGGCGGGACCTTTCAGGTCATGCAATTTGAATTTTCCCAAAAAGTTGAGGGGGGGAGGGAATCGACCTTGTAAAGTTGAACAAAAGCTCAAAGCGACATCATGCAAAACCTCACCAGAGCAGCGCTGCACTTCTTTTTACACAGGAACGTGACTGCAAACACTGCCTGTACACTTCATCATTTCAATTATTTCCTATGCAAACAATGAAGGCCTTGTCCACACAGGAACACTCCTGAATTATTATTTTTCAGCGGGTTGAAAAAAACATTTGCATCCACACTGTGCCGGATTAGTAAATAGCTTCATTCAGACGGGAACGGATATTTGCGTCTTCTGTTTTGTGTGGGTTTTTGGATGTTGTGGAGCTGGGATTGGGGTGGAGTTGTGGTTGTTTCTTTTCCTTTGTTAAATAAGTAAATAAATAAAGAAAAAAATTACCAGTTACCACGTCAGTTTACCTGTCAATCCTCTTGTTTTCTCCATATTTTGCTCTTCTTTCCCGTCACCCTCCAAAATGTATAAAAAAAAAGTCTTCCGGGTACTGCAGGTAACAATGGAGCTTGAGCCACAGCAATCCGTGAGGACAATGGTGGGGTCTTTACACGCACTCTTATTTCCCTTATTTCGTTATATAATTTCTCCTATTTTCAATTGCAAATTTTGACATTTCCTTTTCTGTAAAATTATGTTTGTTTTTTTTAATTGCTGCTCAAACAAAACAATCACGCTGACATAGTAAAAAGTGTTTTTAAAGTGCCAGATCTTCACACAGGAAATAGACACACTGCCATGCATTTCTTTTTTTTTTTTTTGCCCAATTTACTCTCCTTGCTTTTGTTGTTTCACTCTGATTGGGAATTTCTACTTGATCCAATTTGACTCATCTTTCTGTGCATGAGCACACAAGAAAATGCTGCAGGATCAAAAATGCAAAAGAAAAATGCGGCAAATGCACAAAACCCAGCCAGGCTACCAGGGGTAACAGACCTGAGGGATATCAGTCTTTTAAGACATGATTGGGATGCCCCGAAGAAAGTTTGCAGAATGGAAAGCTACATTTTTATTGATGTCTTTGTTCAACATTTGACCGTAAAAATCTGTTGTGTTATGTAACTAATACAGTGGTGTGAAAAAGTGATTGACCACTAAACCTAATAACTGGTTGGGCCAACCTTAGCAATTCTGGCCCACTCTTCTTTGCAGAATTGTTGTAATTCAGCCACATTGGAGGGTTTTCCAGTATAAAGCACCTTTTTAAGGCCATGCCATAGCATAGCATCTCAATGGGATTCAGGTCAGGACTTTGACTAGGCCATTCTAAAGTCTTTATTTTGTTTTTTTCAGCCATTCAGAGGTGGACTTGCTGGTGTGTTTTGGATCATTGTCCTGCTGCAAAACCCAAGTTCAGCTGGAGGCCACGAACCGGACATTGTCCTCCAGGTTTTTTTTGGTAGACAGGAGAATTCATGGTTCCATTTAATCACAGCAATTCTTCCAGGTCCTGAAGTAGCAAAACAGCCCCAGACCATCACACTGCCACCACCATATTTTACTGTTGAGATGATGTTCTTTTTCTGAAATAAGGTGTTACTTTTACGCCAGCTGTAATGGGACACACACCTTCCAAAAAGTTAAACTTTTGTCTCGTCAGGCCACATAGTATTTTCTCAAAGGTTTTGGGGATCATAAAGATGTTTAGTGGCAAAAATCTTTTTGTTCAGTGGTTTTTGTCTTGGAACTCTGCCATGCAGGCAGTTTTTGCCCAGCGTCTTTCTTATAGTGGAGTCATGAACACTGATCTCAACAATTTGTGACACCACTGTAAGTCTTTAAAGATGGATACCCCTCAGGTCTGGCGCCCCTGGTAGCAGTCAGCTTGCAGCATTTCTCTAATGCAGGTGTTTTTGGGGGGTTGCAGCAGTTTTCTTATGCAGTTTTGATCCTGCAGTGTTTGTGATTTTTAATATGCAGCATTTTCCTGTTGCATTTGGCATTTACCAGCATTCATGAAGCATCTTGATGTTGAAGAAGAAGAGCAGAGTGCTGCAAAACAACGTATTCATTTAATGGTTCCACACTGAAAACACACAATGCTTTTTTTTTTGGCACTGCCCGAGGAGCAGGAGGAAGTGTGTTTGCGTTTGGGAATGACACGGAACACGAAGACGGAGGCTTTGAAGCGCAGACGGGAAATCAGAATTCATCGTAACAAAAAGCAAAAAGTCCAGTGAGGTTTTCATTGCGAGCGAGCGAGCGAGTGAGATGATCATGCTGGGATGATCGCAGGAATAATAAAAAAAAATCATCACAAATATTCCACACGCTGCTGCTGAGGTGAGGCTGCATCCCAAATTGTGTCCTTGACATTCACCAAGTTCGAAATGTCACCGCCTGTTAGGTCACACCAACTCTTTGTGTCCATGTGGTGGTGGGTGGGGGAGGGGAAAAAACACACACATTTATTATTTTACAGCATAATTACAAAAAAGTACAAAAAAAGCATTCTGTTGAGATATTTTTTGGGACAAATTGTCTTCCATTGGTTTGGCATCTTTTGGTTGATGGACAAAACACCATGTCAGTACACGCAGATACGCCACCATACAAAACTTACCTTTGCACCTTAAATAACAACGGGAGTGTGACATCCCTTCAAAGATCCTTCTTTTCAAATCAAACGGTCAGATGAGCCCAAGACGTCAGAGGTGAAGTTAACTGTTTTGAAAGATGTAAGATTGGTCGCCTTTTTGGACCTGAAATGGGATCAGAGTTCAAGCTGTACATTCCAGATGTGGCCCCGCCTCCCAGGGCGTCCAGCAGAGGGCGGCACCAGCAGCGCGCTTACATGAGAGCCACACATTAAGAGTGACAAACGGCAGCTTAGCATCACTCCACTGTGTCCACGTGGCAGCCAGCCACTAATGGACGGTACTAAGGTGGGTAAGCCTCCGCCTCCCGCCCCCTGTTCCAGTCCCTCGACCCCCCCCCCCCGGCCTAAAAAGTTTTTAGCGCCTCAAGAAGCGGCGGCATGATTGAGTGCCCTCGTCGTCCTTGTTTGCATCCTCCAGCTATGTCCCAACAGAGAGTGTTGGCTGTGTGAGGCAGCCTTGGCGGAGGGGGGGCGGGGCCTCAGCAGGCGATCTCCTCCAAGGTGCCCAAGGTGGTCTGCAAAGGGACGGCCACACTGTGGCTGATGGACTCCGAGTGGTTGGCTACCGGATCGCAGGAAGTCTACAGTAGGAAAATAATAAGCAGAATAAGAGCTGATTGGTCATAAACAACATGAACAACAATCATTTGCTGTGAAATCTGTATCAGTCACTGCAAATGCAGACTAGAAATCAGACTACTGCTGTTCTATCTAGTCGTTGAAGACAATCTGATGAAGCCTGTCCAGTCTAACCTTTGAGCACCAACTGATGCAGCCTGTCCTATCTAGTCTTTGAGCATGAACCGATGGAGTCTGTCCTATTAGTCTTTGAACACTAACAGATGAAGCCTGTCCTATCTAGTCATTCGGCACTAACCCATTATGCATGACCTATCTAGTCTTTGAGCATGAACCGATGGAGCCTGTCCTATTAGTCTTTGAACACTAACAGATGAAGCCTGTCCTATCTAGTCATTCGGCACAAACCCATTATGCATGACCTATCTAGTCTTTGAGCACGAACCTGTTGAGTCAGTCCTATCTAGTCTGAGCAAGAACAGATAAAGCCTGTCCTATCTAGTCTTAATACATGAACCAATTGAGTCTGTCCTATCTAGTCTTTGAGCAAGAACCAATGAAGCCTGTCTTATCTTGTCTTTGAACACGAAAGTCTGTGCTTTCTGTTCTTTGACCACAAACCAATGAGGCCTGCTGGGATGAGAGAAGCATCTTCTGAGACAACCTGAACAGTCGAGTTGCAATCGATTGAATGCCCTGAGCGTACAATGACCTGGATGAATGAGAATACAGTCAAACCTGTCTATAGCGGCCACTGAAGGGAAACGGCAAAAGTGGCCGCTATAGACATGTTGGTGGCCATTTTGAATTTGTGCACACACATATTAATATGTATTCACAAAAAGACTGGAGCAAAACCAAGAGACATAGGGGAAAATGCTCTGTTGACACATAAACAGGTAGGTAAATCAAGGTAACAGCTCCGGTGAGGAAACTAGTAATATCAATAACAACAATGAATCAGCGCCGCACATTCGACGGCGCTGGCCTTTTATCCGCCACAAATTTTAATTGACCGAAGCTGCGCGGCCACCAGGCACGAAGTGGCTGCCTCTTCCTCCCCGGAGAAGGTACAGCCCGCCAAATAAGAGCGCAGGACAGGGGACACTCGCTCCTGTCCTGCAGAACGTCACAAATTTCCATCTTTGATTTTTTTTAAACACGATTTTTGTGAACGAGCCCGAGGACATATGTACAGGATACGCGTGAAGCAGTCATGAATGGGTGTGTGCTTGAACAATTGAGTGCGGAGGAGGTGCGAAGATCGTTGTAAACAATACCATCGCTCCTTTCTTATTGAATGGGCTTCTAATCTCGAATTAGTCGGCAATTAAGTGATATTTTAGATGTTTTATTCAGGTGTTTTGGCTATTTTAGAATCTATTCATTGCATTGCAAAGTGGGAAGATTACCGTTTTGGCCGTCATTGAATCTTTTCAGGGCGGCATTGCAAAGTAAGAAGACGGCTTTTTTATGTCGAACTTGGACTCAGTAATTAAAGTCTACACACGACGACTTTATTGCTTAAAAAAACAAAACTTTTCCGTGCATGAAACTTCTGCTTGAGTTGGCTTTTTGGCCGCTATATGCAGTCAGATATTGACCAAGGGATACAAAATGGGTGGCCGGTGGCCACGTTAGACAGGTGACCACTATACACAGGGCCTATAACACGTAAATTTTCTGCGGGGGATATTTCAGTGGCCGCTATAGGCAGTGGCCGTTCTATACAGGTGGCCGCTAAGACAGGTTTGACTGTATTTGCAGACAAGTCACTGGAAATGCATTAGTGTAGACGACCATTATCCATCCCAAATTACATCATCTCATCGTTGGGGGTTGGACAAGTGGAGCAGCTACATGCTGACTAGCAGTGGACATTTGATATCTGTACATAAATATTGTACATACTGTACATAAAAAGACTGATTGTTTGGTAAGCAAGCGGTGCTCTTACCACATCTCCCCTGCGACCCTCCTCCTCGTCCTCTGGACTCAGCAAGTCCAGTAGTCTGTCTCGCACCACCTGAGGATCCCAAGAGTCCAACAAAGTCACATATGTGGCAGTGCACTTTTGTCAATTTGACAGGACTGACCTCGTAGGCGTAGTCAAAGAGCTCCAGGATGGTGAGGATGCTGGCGCCGATGAAGAGGCCCATCTGACCCCCGATGTCACCTGTGGGGGGCGCCAATTGTCAGGCATCATGTCCCGACAGGTTCCGACAGTCCCCCCGAAAAGAGAAGATCTTACGTACCCAGCAGGCCTGCCACCTCGTAGGCTTTTTTCTGCTCGATGGTCTCGTAGTTGAGTGCTTCGAAGAACACGTCCAACACCAAAATGTTGTCCCTGCAAAAGGAGAAAATATTACGACACTATACTACTACAGCTGCTATTTTTCACAGACAAAAAAAATGTTAAATGGAAAACATTTTGACCATGGCATTTGATAACAGCCGCTCAAAAGACGCAGAATTTATTTAAGTAACTAACTATAACTACAGTTATTACTTATTACTTGCTGCCTGTAACCACTAGGGGGCATGTATGCAAATCCTAACCTAACCTTGAATGTATTTTATTAGTATCGTAATTAGTAGTTACATCATAATGTATGATACGAGTAACGTATTCTGTAATATTCCTACTAACAAAGCACAAGGCCGTGAGTACTTACGAGATGTACTTCTCCGACTTGTTGAACTTCTTCTGCAGGTAGCGCGCTGACGTCTTGCTGGGGATTTTGACCATGGACAGCTCCTTGTTGTAACGCGTCACGTTGCATGGTGTCCTGCACATGCAGCTGCTGCTCTCCGCCGCTGACAGCTTAGCTTGATGCCGCAATAGAGATGATGATGATGATGATGATGATGACCGTGATGGAAATGTAAGGACGGACGCAAAAGGGGGCGGGGCGAGAGATGACGACGGGCGAGGATGGTGAAGAACACAAAGGAGAATGTGATTTCACTGTAAATATGAGACTACTTTAACATTTTACTTTAACATCACTATTTTACTATCTAAAAATTTTACCCTTTTATCTGGAAAACAAGCAAAATTACTTTTCTTTCAGAAAAAACGTCCCCAAAATTGGAGGTACAGTCGTCCCTCGCCACTTCGCCCTTCGAATTTCGTGGCTTCACTCCACCATGTTTTTTGAATTATAGACAGTATTAATTAAGAAATCGTCGCTGTTTTGTGGTTGAATATGGCCTATTATTAATTTTTTTAAAGGCACATTTAAGAACATTTTATGGCCTAAATTAAGCATTTTCAAGGACAAACATGTATAAAATACACATATAAGACACGTTCAAAGACATGTTGTCATGATATGTAGTATTCTACACTGGTCACTTGGTGTCAGTAATGTTACATTGATGAGACAAAAGCCACAGGAAGTACGGCACAGAAACTGGAAGTAAAAGAGGAACAACATGGAACTCTCCCAATGCTAATATGTGTGGATCTATATTATGTCTTAGTTTTTCTTATTATGTCTATTATATTGGGTAATAGGAATGTAAAGGTGACTATTGTGGTGTTATTTCAGGTCTAGAGGGCTCTAGTGACGTTAGTAATGTTAAAAACCTTATTTAGAAGGTCGTAAACAGTTTTTATATGCTCCAACTATGAAAATATTTGATTTATAGAAAATAAATTCTACTTTGTGTAAAGTCACAGGATGAAAATTCACTTCAGGTCTGAAACCAATTCATCCCGATAAATGAAGAGTGACTGTACATGATTTTGTCATTTACCACACAGCAGTTTGGACTTGGGGTTCGTTTTTTCTCCATTTCTGCCATTATTTCCAGTTTGGTTCTTTATTTTGTTACAACTGTTTGGAGTTGACTTCTACTCCAGTTAGAGCAGCGGTTCTCAATTTTCTGTCATGCCCCCACTGGGGGACAGAAATGTTTTTGCGCCCCGATTTGAAATATTGAGAAACGGAAAATATCAATTTATTTATCTGTACTGGCCGCACGGTGGTCTAGTGGTTAGCACGTTGGCCAATACAGGAACAGCCTGGAGATCGGGAAAACCTGGGTTCGATTCTCCCTTGGGCATTTGTGGAGTTTGCATGTTCTCCCCGTGTGCGTGTGGGTTTTCTCCGGGTACTCCGGCTTCTTCCCACATTCCCAAAAACATGCAGGTTAATTGGCGACTCTAAATTGTCCATAGGTATGACTGTGAGTGTGAATGGTTGTTTGTCTATATGTGCCCTGCGATTGGCTGGCGACCAGTCCAGGGTGTACCCCGCCTGTCGCCCGAAGTCAGCTGGGATAGGCTCTAGCATGCCCCTGCGACCCTAATGAGGATGAAGCGGTATAGAAAATGGATGGATGGATGGATTTATCTGTACTGTACAGACTGAACTCGAAAATGCAACAAAATGGAGAGCAGTGAAGCATACAAGCGTATTCAAAAGTCCATTTGCTGGGTTAGAGGGAGCTGGGCAGCACATGTCTTTTGATTTGTAAGCCGATTTGTTAACGGTTTCAGTTTCCTGATTATATTCTCCTTTTCTTGCTAGTTGTATGTTTGCCTTAGTTGTACCCCAGAACCTTCTTTGTTATTTTGATACTTTGACTTTTTGTGTGTCGTGCTGCTCCGCGTGAGCTTATCTTTTGTTAATCAAAGACTTTATTGAATCAAGCTGCCACCATGTCCTTGCATCCTGTGGTAACGGAACATGACGCTCTTTATTGCCATGTTATTTTACTAATCGCCAAATGCGTTTTATTTTTAATCTGAAAAGAACAACATAACGTATTTATTGGATTAAAAAAACCCCAAAACAATTATGGAAACTTTTTTTGGTTTTTCCTTCCTTTCTGAAAGCCGGTCTAAGCACGAATGTAAATGTGTGTAAACTTGCTAGCTCCTTACACTACGTTGAGATTTAAGGTTTCCATCCACACCTTAAACACTATCAATATCAATGTATGAATTTCCTTTCCTGAACGCTAACAGCTTCCTCCTCATATTGCGACTTGATGAGTGCGAGCTGCTCATGTGAAGGTCAATGGCAGACGTCTAACGTCTCTCCGACGACGACGACGAGCCTGATTGTAACTTTTCTGGCGCGGAGGTCAACCCTGCTCTTCACCAGCGACTCCAAGTCAAAGAAAAAAAATGTATTTCATCAAACCTACGTAACAGCATCTCGCTCTCACAAAAATGAGAGCTTTTCAAAAGATGGCACATCCACTCTGACTCCTTCGCTGCACTCCTTCCTGACAAATCCCCAGCCCCTCCATGCGGCATCTTTCATTTCACCAAGGATTATGTCCTTTGCTGTAATGCCCCAAACCTGTTTAAAAGTATGCGCAGGATGTGGAAGCTATAAGACGGAAAAGGGAATATCCTTCCAGAGAGCTGAGCCACATGACAAAATCCAATATGGCTTCAGCGAGAGGCGACCTTGGCCGCAAACACACCAACTGACACATTTTACTGATTGACTGACAGCCTCACCGTCATCTCCACAGGCACAATCACATCTAAATGACTTGTTTGTCCCCCACGTTGGAACATACACTGTACAGAAATACACATTTCAGCACACTTTTAGGACAGTCTACAAACATAGATATACTTTAGAGTAGCCAGTGTAGATGTAGCAGTATAGATTTACTATCCACTGAAAAGGAGTCAGACAGCCATTATTGTTTAAATAGCTAGCAACAGAAGCAGAGACGAATAAATACCCAGTCACGCATGGCAGTGTGCACGAGTGCTGCAGTAAGTTTATTTTATAGCGTATTCATATCCCTTGACAAGCTATAATAAAATGCTAGCTGAAACATAAGGGTTCTGCTCACTTTTGTCAGACACTGTACGTAGGAAGAATATGAAATAATACTTCAGAGTAGTCAGTGAACAGCTTGTATAGCAGTAGAGATTTACTATCTACTAAAAAATAAGCCTTTATTGTCTAAATAGCTGCCTCCCAACACAAGTGAGTACACCTCACAGTGAACTAATCCACACTCTGGCCAGTGTGGATTAGTGTCAAAATTTCCATCATGCACTCATGCACACTACCGCCGTCACCTTCAGCTTCCTTAGCATCTTGGAGGTGCGATTAGACTCCTTATTTTGGAAAACTGCCATTTTCTGCTCCACAATGTCGCAGGACATGTTGGAATTTGCCCCCCGCAGATTGTTTTTTTAATTGACACTTACACTTATCCCTCGCCACTTTTTTTGGTTCGAATTTCACGGCTTCACTCTCAAGGTTAAAAAAAAAAACAAATGCAAATGAATAAATCATGCTGTTTTGTGGGTGAATGCGGCCTATTAGTCAAAACATACGCACATTTAATCAAATGTTAAGTATTTTTTGCCTAAATTAAGCATTTTCAAGCATCAAAATGGCTAACATGAACAAAAATGCAAATATAAGGCATAGAAAAGATGCATTCAAAGACGTAATAATATGTAGAATTCTACACTGGTCACCAGGTGTCAGTAATGTTACTTGATCGCCGAAACAACAGGCTTTTGTTGCAGGTTTGAATGATCTCACAAGAGGCACAAGAATCACTCATAAAAATCCCTAATAAAAACACGGGCTACTTTTGCAGTCCTAACCCACGCCAAGCTAAAACTCAACTCTGAACCCCCAACGTCACTTCCTGTCTGCCCGCCACCCAACTCCCCAGTAAAACACATTTACAGCAGCACACATAAGCACAAGGCTTATTTAGGTCTGAAATAGCTTATTTTATCTTACGTCTAGTAGGGGTGTCACGAGATGAGACGATACACTGGATTGGGTCTACGAGAATGAGACGAGACGCGATTTTAACATTATTTTAAAAAAAAAAAAGGAAAATGAAACAATATAAAAATGACACTATATTGCAATCTACCAATATAATTTTCTTCTGTACTCGGTGTGTATGCCAGTGGCCCCACCTCCACCCACCGAGACAAACACACTGTATGACTGACAAAAGGGCTCACTCCGTTCATGCCGTTGTTGTATGGAACAAATGTGCCCACGTACTGAAACCAATGCACAGAGTGAATATATTGGCAATATATTGAGGCAAAATTATAGAGTTTATTTTCATTTATTGTGTGATTAATTTACTTATTGTTTTTCTGAACAAGAAATCTTGTTCATTTTAATCTCAAGATCTTGTTACACCTCTGATGTCTATTATATTGGGTAATAGGAGTGTAAAGGTGACTATAGGGGTGTTATTTCATGGCTGGAGGACCCTAATAATGTTAAAAACTGTATTTAGAAGGTTGTAAACAGGTTTTCTATGCATTTATAAATTAGGGATACTTGTCTGGTCTGGAACCAATTAACCGCGATAAACAAAAAATTTAAAAAATGAAATGAAACAGTCTGTATTAAAAGCTATCATACATACACATCACACAGAGCTAAGGTGCAGGCTTTTTTGTAACTTATGGTATTAAATTGAAGTGCTTTCAATGGGTTTTGCATTGGAATGAAGAAAAAGGTGAATATGAAAGGGCCCCCAGCGTTCTTCTGCGTTTCTGTATTATTATAAGCCTGGTGTGTCATGTTGTCTCTTCTCAGCAGTAATAAATAACATAAATTACAAGCGCATGTCAGTTTTAATCACTCCAAGTCTTCAAAGTTTACCTCTAAACTTTAAGTCTTGATGAGTTGAAGAAGAAGTTGTTCCCAGACAACAACATCTAGCTGTCATCATTTTAAAACGACGCCTTTAATCTCTGCCGACAACTTGAGGAGCCAGACACGCTTTTTCCTTTTGTTGTTATTCAGAGGAGGAAAGTCGGAAATGTTGAGGCCTTGCTTGAACAAATTGGCACCGACTTGAAGTTGATTTGCATGCAGAGATCCAGCGCTGCAAACATGAGGCCAATTAGGAGACGCTTCTTCAATCCTGCAGCGTCGCTCCCGACTCCACGCTGTCCACACCACACGCCCCCACGGCGTGGAAGGTTACGACCGGGTAGCTTTCCTCACCCCTGGATGCATTTTATGTACACACCTCTGTCTGACTCTCTTTCTCGCTAAGCTGAATTCATTCTCCGCAGCTTGATGATGTGTGGGAGGAGGCTTGGTTTAAACACACAAAAGGTCGTCCATTTCTTAGGGAAAAACATCTCCATTTAAAAACATTCATCAAAACAACATCGTGGAGATCTTCGCATAAGAGCATTCCTTATCTGCTCTTGCTAGAGCCTTAACTTGGCTTCTGATTGGCTGCATCTCACCATTGTGACCAATATCAGGAAGTCAATCGATCAAAGAAAAAAAAAAAGCCCATCCTGCTGCTCGCTTGACATTTCCTCAGCAAATGTAATCAAGATAGAGAATCTCTCGCACTCGCACACTGGCAGCTGTCCTAAAGGTCAACATCCACACCAGACAAGGACAAACCACGGCCTGTGGGCTTTTTCAAACGTTTCCAAATGATTTTTCGAAAACCTTGAACATCAAAAGCTTCAGCTGGCAATGCTTTTTTAAAAATTACCGTAATTCAACTATCAAAATAATTCCAATGAATTCCAATGTGGTTCTCGTGCAGTCATTTCAATTCAATTCATTTGAAGAATAGGAATGTGAGCTGAATGAGCTCCACCCCATTCGGAATGCTTTATGAAATATGTAAAACAGTCATGTATGCACACACTGTAAAGCATGATTCCGAAATACAGTAATCCTTTGTTACTTCACGCTTCAAATTTCATGTGTTCACTCTATCATGGTTTTAAAAAAATATATGAATTAGTAAATCCGGCTGAAAACGGCTTATTAATGTAAAAAAAAAAAAAAAAAAAAAAAAAAAAAAAAAAAAAAAGAATTTAGGAAACACTCAGTTCAGTTTGGAATTTTGCTTGGTGACTATACGGCGAGGCAGTTACACTTCCTGTCTGCCACGTCATTGATATGCCTCTGTATGAACACGGGTATCGTTACGCCCCTAGAATTCAGGCTGTTTTATAATAATAGTGAATAAGATAAATAAATATCTGCTAGAAAGTCACAATGAAAAAGGGGCTATCCATATCGGAGATGAAATGCATAATAAAATGAAGGCCGCCTGCTAACGTTGATGCTCATCAGCTAATGGTGGCAATGATAGTGTGTTTTGTACTCACCGAGGGCGGGCTCTGCGCAGTCTTTGTACTGCTCGGGGGTGCAGTATGAGGCATCACCTAGCAGGATTAAAGAGACCACATTGATATAAATGTAGTGGAAAGTGGAGGTAATTAATGCCAGGACAATGAGGACAACAACAATGTCTTTGCAGCCTCCTGGACACGCTGATGTGCTAATATATTATGTGTTATTATGTCTTCCTCCATTGTAAACCATCTTTTTACATTAGCTTTTTGCTGCAAATGGATGGAATGGAACATTGTGGGCCTTTATGGACGTAGGAACGATCTTTCAGAGGTTTTTTCCAAAGTGCCAGCAGCAGCAGCAGCAGGCAGTGTATCAGTAATGAAGCGTCCTGGGTGGGAGTGGGCCTACCGGGCATGTGTACCATCCTGCAGTTGCAGTTCTCCACGATGTAGCGCGTCTCGCAGTCGATCCTGCAGGCGGTCACGCTGTAAACCTGGAAGAAGCCCGACTCCAGAGCCTTGGACTCGCATTCTCCCCACGGGGGAGGCAGGTAGGTCAGCTGCAGGTGGACAGGAGGCGGGAGATCAGTGGCACGCAGAACACACATGGTGGCATGCGAAGGAAAAAGCAGTCATCGTCAAACACCATGTTTGTGATTATGTTTGACAGTTTTCTATAGGGGTGTCCCGATAGAATACCGATATTGCAGCCTTGAATATCGGCAGATATCAATTAAACTTTAAAACCTCCAGCCCTGGGTACCCTGTTTCTTATTTATTTTTGTATGGCTTTTATTGATCTTTATTTCTTGTTTTCTACGGTGTCCAGAAAGGTGCCTATAAATAAAATTAATTACAGCTGTCCCTTGTTTATTGCGACTAATTGGGTCCAAACCCGACCGCGATAAATTAATTTCACCAATCATTATTGGAGCCCTGTAGACATGAAATAACATCCCTATAGTCACCATTACACTCCTATTATTCATTGTTCACAATGGCTTGCAAAACTGTTATGCTACAGGGACTCTAGACGGCCGCTAGCTAACAAGCTAGCGAGCGAACAAGCTAGAGATCACCAAGTTAGCCTCAAATGGATTTCTTCTAAACTTAAAAGGTTTTAAATAGAGTGGGGAAGAAGGACAATGTAAGAAGACACAAGAATGGAAGGAGAACCTTTTTTCACTTTGCACCCATGACTGGCTATATGGAGTGCAAGGTAGGGTAATGTACTGTACCTGTAATATGGATGGATGTCTCATCCTTGTAACATTACTCCCGCCCAGTGGCCAGAATACTACACATCACTTGCATTTCAATATGTTTTGACTAATAATAGACAATAGTCTACCATGAAACAGCAACCATTAAGTACTTAATTTGTGGAAAAAAGCGCGATATAGCGAGGAAGCGATAATCGAACCGTGATATTGTGAGGGATGACTGTATTAATAAATAAAAAGAATCATTATTACTACTGTGCTGCGATGATGGACTTGCAAGGGTGAAACTGGACAACAGTGACTACCTGTAAAGTCATGTTTTATCTCTTTCCTCTTGTTTTTTTTTTTTTTTTGTTGATGGGAAACATTTTGAGATCCAAAAATCGCAAACAACCTTCTGGAAGGGACTGTTGGCGTTCCGTGTAAGAATAACCCCAAGTGTCGTCAACTGCAGCGCTGAGTGTCTGCCAGTGCGGTACAATGAAAAAGCCTAACATGCTGCCGTGTTCCGCAGGACCTCCAGGGTCTGCGACGGTCTCCTCTCTCCAGATTGCCTCCACTGTCATGGAAGTGCACGGGCACTCCAAGAACAACACATTTTGGGCCCGGGCAGGCAGTGCCGTGCCAGGTGAAAGTGGGCCAAGACACAAGTTTTTGGGATTATTGTCGTTGCAACAGCAGAGACGCGCTCTTAAATCCTGTCTGTGATATCAGAACAGACGAGCGCAAGTCGTTCCAAAATCCCCACACTTCCAAACCCCCCCCCCCAAAAACCAAAGCAGCTAAGTGTGTGACTGTTGCACATTTGCGAGGGCGAGCTGTGACAGCGATAAGGAAGCCATGAACATTCGAGCAGACATTCTTCCTCCTCAGCAATCGTAACCTTTCCTGTCACCTTGCAGGAGTTAATCTCCTGATAGACAAGTGGCTGAATCTCTCACTCATTCAGTTTTATTCATAATTGTGACTACTAGAGACTTTTTTTTTTTTTTTTTGGACAATTTGTTCTTTTAACCCACTATTGGTAACATATGCTAGGCAGTGGGGGTGTTCTTAAATTATATAATAATAATTATAATAATAATAAATTATATTATAAATTATTAAACTATGATAAATTATAATAATAATATAGGTAAATGAAGTAAAATACAAATATAAGGCATTCAGAAGATGCATTCAAAGACATTGTGATGATAAGTGGTATTCTACACTGTTCACTAGGTGTCAGTAATGTTACCATTGATGAGACAAAAGCCACAGCAGGAAGTACTGTACAGAAACGGGAACAAGAAAGAACTCTCCCAATGCTAACACAAGTGAGTCTATACTATGCCTTATTTACGTCTTATGTGTCTTATTTTCTCCTAATAAGAGAAGTAATACGAGTATAAAGGAGACTATAGGGGTGTTATTTCATGTCTCAAAGGCTCTAATAATGTTAAAAACTGTATTTAGAAGGTGGTAAACAGGTTTTCTATGCTGTAACTATAAAAATATTCCCTTTATAAATAAGAAATCCTACTTTTCATAAATTCACTCATCAGGTTCGGGTCTGGAACCAATTAGGCGCGATAAACGAGGGATTACTGTATTGCATGCAGTACAGTACCTTTAAGGTCTGTTTAATAAGAGGCAAATCTTTCGCTCCGCTTGACGTCGTCAAGTTCATCAATATTTCATCCCCTTGCTCAAGTGGAGGGAAGCTTTAAGCAGGCTTTACTCTGCAAATTGTGGGCTGTGACAAACTAAAAAGGTCTGTCTTTAACATAACGTGTCCAGCTTGACCTCAATGAACATGAAAGGACCATCATGTTGGCAATGTGAGGCCACATTATGCCCTGATCCTTGCCTCTCGGCAAATGAGTTCACTAGCAATGATTTCTGCAGTAGATTTCTGCTTTTTGCGGGGGTTACATTCCAAAAGCCCCTAGCAAATGGCAGGCTGCCACAAATAGATTGTTCGCCTGCGCTCATAAGCACATAAAACACACTTGACTGCCAGAGAATAAGAAGACGTAGCAGGAGGGATAGGTGTTGCCAACTTAGCGAGTAATCAGACCCCTCAAGACTCTCTTTTTTTAAAGAGCAGCTACCAGCAAATCTAGTGAAGAGACTTTTGGCAACTGACGTGACCGCACGTATCGCTCTTCTCAATGAGGGCTCCTCCCTCATCAAAAAACACGCTCAGTCTTGTTTGTGACATTCAAACAAAAACAACAAAAAGAAGCGACGGAAGAAAATTATTTCGTAGTTTGCAACGTATCTCTTGTGCTTGCGCCATACGAACAATGTGTCATGACCAATTATGCAAATTTGACAACTAGCTCACCCCTCAGTTACACGTCACAGCTTTCTGCTGGAAAATGGTGAATTGATGGGTGAGACGGCGCCCTCTGCTGGATTCATAACTGCAGCACTTTTTTCCCCCTGCAGATAGCGCCATCCAAACACTTTCTGAATTAAAAAAATGAATCATGTACAATTTAAAGTAGCGAAAGGGGTCCTACTGTAGAATATTATTTGTGTGCGTGTGTCCCCCCCCATGTTTCCTGAGAAGACAGGTGGGAGCTTCTCTCAGCAGAAAGTTATCCTCACAGTGGATGTAGCGCTGCATTCATTAATGAGTGCAGCTAAATTTACTGCTTTTTCACCGCAGTGCGTGCTCGCCTGCCTGCCTAGACGGGCAAGACGCAGCGGGCGAGTCAGAGGGAGGAGTTAGTATTTAGCCTGCCAGTCAGAAAAGTGGGCTGATGAATGAGCAGCGACACAAACCCTGGAGGCTCATTACTCAAAGAGGATGCCGTCTCCTCCATCACGGAGACGCTGGCCTGCCAAGCTCACGTCCTGACGTCCCGTCCTCCGTGTTGTATCACATGACCGAGTGTCAGAACAAGGAACGACCTGACCCGTGTCAGTCACATGATCTCGTCACAGCCGTCAGCCATGTTTATTGTTTACATTTGAGGCCGCAAGTGGGAGTATTTCCACATTCCCAGCAGTCGTGAATGCAATGTTGGCGAATGACACGCTGATTTGATGTGATTTGAACGTGTGAATATGCTTTAATGTGATTCCATGTTCACATTTGATGCTGATGTAACTTGGCTTGACATTACAGCATAAATATTTCATTCCTAATACAAGATCAGACAACTTTAGATGGTAATACACCCATTAATATTATTGGATTTTTATTATGTACTATAAATCAGGGGTGACCAAAGGGCCATTTTTGGGCTGCAGCTCATTTTCTTATTTTAAAAAGAAAATAACGCAAACACGTTAATTGTAAGCGGGCGATAACTGGAGAGAAGCTGTTATTCCCTAAATGTAAAATGTAATTATAAATAACAGGTTGTTTTTTTTTACTTACATAATGGAAATTGTAGTATAATACAAAATATAAACATAACATAATATATAATACAATAAATAATTGAATAATAAAATAAAATAAAAACAACAGAGCCAATGTTCTAATGCTCAGTCAGCATAAATTGCTTTGAGGAGTAAAAAATACGACAAATGCAACAGGCATGACTTCCACACCAACAGTAGAGCAGCCACATTTTAAAGTGCATGTAGAGCTAGACAGGTATATGGATGTTACGTTGGACAGCTAAACATGTAATCCAACCACTTGCTAACTTCCAAATGTGGCCACAATATGTTGTAGAATATATAACAACGTATTTTTGTTCACTTGAATAATAATTTGGAGCGCATGAGAAAGTGTACAGTCTATTTCACACCACAGCAGCAACAGAACCGATGTTGGAATTGTGGATGCTGGCTACTTATGAAACTTCGAATGCAGCTACTGGAGGTAATAACAACTACAACAAATCGGTAGCCTACAGCCACAGCTGTTAATGCTAATGTTTTTTGACCCGGCGCTAATTACAACCCCGGCAGTTATTTGCGGTTGTTGACAATGCAGCTTCACAAGCCGATTTATTTGCCAGAGGAAGTATTAGTCTCGCCTTGTTTGGTCTCTTTCTGTCATTTGTTTGGCACATCTTGCGTCACCTTGACAAAAATGACTTTCTGTTGCGTTATAAAACGCAGCTTTGCTTCAATGAAACCTTTTTTTGTGCACCAGTCTTACTCCATTAATCATTTTTCACAGTCGCCTCAGCTCCACCGGGACATAACATCAAAGGAAGTTGCCGAGGTCGAATGCGTTGTTTTGCATGCTTTGAGCCGGGATACGACGGCGGAGCTCAGACAAGGACGAAGCTATCAAATCGGAGCTCGGCAACGTTTATTTCTAAAACCTTCACTTGAAAACCCTCCAAGAGGAAGAAAACAGCAATGAAGCCAACACCGAGGTCAAGATGAACGACATTTGACGCATCGATTAAAGTGAAATTGCCCACTTTTGATATTTTTTTAGGTCCCCTTTGATGAAAAAGTGACTTTTATTGAGAAGCTCCACTTTTGAAGTTGAGGCTTTTCATGACGTCATGGAGGAGAAACCTCCTTCCTCTTGCACACGATACCACTTGTGACCCGCACCTAGCTAGATGAGCCCACCCGCTGTATATGAGCACCATTTTATAAACAAACAGGCTTCACTACACATCTTAAACTATCAGTCAGCTACAGATGTGAGAGCTGTCAGTTTTATCAGTTTGTTTTTCTTACAGCAAATAGGCTAACCTCGCATGATTACTGTTAAAAAGTGTAATGCTAGCATTGTAGCATCACATAGATATGCTAGTATTGCTAAAGTTTGTCTCCTGTCTCGCATAAAAGCTACAGACACACAAAACAATCTTACTATAATCACTTTTGCAATGAGATACTTAAAATTGCTGAGAAAAACCACCATCAAATGGGCCCCTTTAAGATCAAAACGTCAGTGAAGGGAAAGGTTTGATGTGTGAGACGTATGCATGAAGACACATTTTTGTAGTATGCACAATAGAAGACTTACCCGCTGTTCCTGCGTGGCGACAAAGGTCTGGAAGCCGGGCGCCACGCCGAAGCCCAGCTCGTGCACAAACGGGGGCTCCGCCTGGCTGTGGATCTGCACTCGCACCCCCGCCTCAAATGCTGTGTCCTCTGCAAACAACACACGTCCTCATCCAGTTAGTTTAGGTCATACACAATGAGGAAGTGATTTGCCGGGGGGGGGGGGGTTAGTCAGCTAAAAGACTTAGAAGTTTAGAATCACAGCTACTGTAAATGTTGATGACAAACATGGAGGGAAAGAGCTTGAGACACACACAAACATACATACAGTACATATATAACCCCTCCTGCTTCGCACTGCCCGCACCGGGGCTCGAACACAGGACCTTCGTAATGGGAGACTAGAGCGCTGACCACACGGCCAAAAGCCCGGACTGTCGACCGCGTGTTCAGCGCAGCTCTCAAGGCAGAGGGAGTGAGGTTTACCAACGTAAACTTGCGCAGCCTCACAGGCTGGCATCCGTTACACATACTGTACATACATGCACACACACCCACACACACAAGAATGCTACATTTACAGGAAGCAGTCTTTGTACAAATCAATAACATGTGGTGTGCTTGGACCATTTCATCACACGCGCACACACGCGCACACACGCACACAGAGATCAGTTGGCTGCCGTTGCTATAGTGACAGCTTGGATGAATTTACGTGAGAGAGGAAGTAACAATGTCCATCTGTGTCGTCAGCATGGAGGGAAATTGATTGAAAATGAAAATTCCATACAATATCATAATATTTTTATATCTATCTATCTATCTATCTATCTATCTATATATATATTTTTATATATATCTATATATATATCTATATATATATATATGAATTGTCGTGAGAACTGTGTCGACAAGAAGCGCGTGCCTGCACAGCGTACATCATCAAATGAACGACCTTTGCTGTTAATCAAGCGCCTGCAGAGTTACTGGTGGTTTTAAGGCCGCCGTTGTTTGCCATCTTGTTGACGAGCTCTGCTGCTTTCTTGGCACATTAATGCCCGCCTGGAAATGAACCTCATGAAGTCAAAAGGGGCGCACGCGCACTGAGTCACTCCACGGTCTGCGAGTGCCTCTTTGCACGAGAAAAAGACTCATTAATGCACGGTAATAAAAAGCTGGTTTAATTAAAGTCAGGAAAAACACAAAAGGGGACAGCAAATCTGAAACTTCAGCTGTAGAGTAGATCAGGGGTGTCCAAACTTTTTCCAGCGAGGGCCACGTGGTGAAAAATGAAAGGATTCAACTTTGCCACTTTGATATTTTGTAAAGCAAGACATGTAAATATGCTAAGAAGTTCTACTTGTATATATTTCAAGGAAAAACTGCATCTTAGCTTCATCATACGCTTTAGGTGGAAAAAGCATATTCGTATGTCCTTAGCTTTTTTTTCCTTCCAAATTAACATATTTCAACTTTGTCCATAATCCTTATAAATTTCCTTCTCGTAATACTGTATTATGATTTTATTTTCATAATATTTGGACTTTATTCCCGTATTATATAATAACATTTTCCTCAACTCGGTTTTCCAAAAAAATCATTTTCTTTGGTTTGTTTCTCATAAGATTACGCCTTAAAAAAAAGCGCATTTTAAATTAATATTAAAACTTTATGATACTAAAATGAGATTTTATTCAGTTCATTCTCATAAAATTGTGACTTTTTTCCTCATTAGAATACAACTTTTTTCTCTTAACATTTTGACTTTCTTCTTGTAAAATTACAAGTTTTTTTCCATTTCTGCTGTTTTGAGTTTACTCTCTTTTTTAAATTAAAGTAAGTTTAATTTAGTAACCAAAAATTACAACTGTATTTTGTTTTGTTTGTTTCTCATAATATTATGACTTAAAAAAAGAACATCTTTTCTTTATTTCAACTTTATGCTACTGAAGTTATACAAGTTATTTTTCCTCATTTTACGTTATTCTTGTTTGATTACAATGGTTTTCTCTTAATATTTTCACTTTATTCTTGTAAAATTACTGCTGACTTTTTTTTCTCTTTTTTAAAATGTTTTTTAAGTAAAATGATATTTTTTCAAATGGCCCCCGGGCCACACTTTGGACACCTCTGCAGTAGAACTTTGTACATTCGTGATTCAGAATTCACGGGCCCGCAAATTTGCATATTTTTGGTAACAAAAAACCCCCAACATATATTTTTTATTTTTATTTTTCTCATTCACCATAAGTCAGTAATAATTTCTAAATATATGATAATACAGGTAAAATGTATAGCATAAATGTACCACTGTTAGAAAGCCCACAATTTTCCCATCTTTATGTCTTTATGCGTCACTAATGACATTTTTTCATCAAGCACAGAAATGTCCCACTTTGTTTGCCGGTCCTTGAATGCACCATAGTCAGACAACACAGCCGCCTTTTGCTTTCAGGCGCGTCCACGACCACAGTTACAAGTACAAATGAATGGGCCGCTAATGAGGCTGATTCCAGCCAAAACTGACTGTCGCTGGCAAGCAGAGGCCTCACTCCACTTCACTGTATAACGACTGTCGCTTTGCACCACAAAGGAGTGAAACCAGTGTTGGTTGGGGGGGTCCCTACCTTAGAGGATAAATGCTTTGGATCTTGCATCCTCCCCTCAGACTAGAGCTGTCCTATCTAGTCCATGTGGGAACCTCTGTACCGTACCAAATGTACTGGGCTACAATTTAGCAAAACTACTACGACTTAAAAAATATTTTTTTGATTAAAAAAACAAAGATGCCATTCCTCTTGTTTAATTTTTAAAGAGATTAATGCATCATCATGTCAGTGAAGTTAGTGAGGCTGTGAATGTTTTCACGTGGATAGAGATGTGAAAAAAAATCAGTAAGCCTGAATGATGTTTTTTCTCAGTGAAGAAAATGTTTGTTTTTGACATGGTAATGATGATCAGAAATCGGCAAGCAAAAAAAAAAAAAAAAAAATCAAAGCAACCACTGAGTGAATAATAGCACATTAAAAGCACCCAAAAATCACATTAAACATTAAAAACTCAATTCAATATTCCTTCCTCAGAGAGCAGAG
Organism: Dunckerocampus dactyliophorus; assembly: GCF_027744805.1. Lineage (NCBI taxonomy): Eukaryota > Metazoa > Chordata > Actinopteri > Syngnathiformes > Syngnathidae > Dunckerocampus > Dunckerocampus dactyliophorus. Next base: position 4,197,546 of record NC_072836.1, on the reverse strand, counting down.
CTTTGTTTGGCTGTTAATTATTTTTCATTCCTTGCGTGCTGGGCTGCTCCATCAAAGATGAGAGGGGCTAAAAATAGAGCGTGAAAGTCATCGACTGCTTTGGAACTGAGTTGCACAAGTTTTTTTTTTTGATGAAAAGCAAAAATCACAACTGATGATGAGCAGCATGCGGCCTCTGATGTGATCATGTTGTTGACAGCTGTGCTGCGTTCATCATGAGGAGGATGATGCTGATGGGAAGCAATGACGACTGCCAGCGAGGACACGTGAATCAAATGTGGCGCAGACGTGTGTCAGGCGGTGTCACGTCAAGGCGGGTCTTGGCACTAATGCTAAATATGGACTTAAAAAATGAGCAATGATGCGCCGCGTACGCCAGCAAGCAAAATGATGTCTTTGAAGTGAAAGCTCTGGAGGTGGCGACAGTGGCGTTGGTGGAAGGGAACGGAGGCAACAGTTGGTGGTCTTGTTTTGGGAAACGGCGTTCATCACACGAATCACACATGATTGTTAGCGTCTCCATGGCAACCGAGCCATCTTCTTACCCATGAAGGGGTCTCTCTCCAGCAAGGATGCAAGCGTGAACAAATAAGACTTCAAGAAATCTCAACTTCTTCTAGAACCTAGGTTTCCAAAGTGGGGTGCAAGTGGGGTACACCAGTTGAAGGGGGTATGTGAATAAAAAAGAAAAACAATTAGCGCCTTAAAGTCACAATTACGAGTGCGTCTGAATGCCTCACGGTGCAAGTAAAACGAAGCAGAAAGGAGACCAAGCATGAAGTTGCTCATTGCTCTGTGTGCAGCATATGAACAAATGAGTACCGTAATTGTCAGACTATAGAATGCACCGGTATTTAAGCGGCACCCACTAAATTTAAAGAGAAAAACAGATTTGTCCGTAGATAAGCAGCATGTTTCCACATCGTCACATGGGATATTTAGTACAGAGAAAGATGTTACACACAAAGATTAAACAAACAGTAGCCAGTAGCTCTTTCAAAGACCAGACAACTTGTTGAATGAGCTTGCGATGGCAGATGGAACCTGGCCCATCAAGGTGCAGTGTGGTGGGACACACTCTCCAAGTAGACAATGTGCCGCCCTGGAGGCCAGGGGAGCCAGAGTTGAGAGCGGGTGGAGCCATGTGGTGTGGCCCAGCAAGGTGCACTGTGGTTGGACACACTCTACGAGTGCCCCAGTGTGCTGCCCTGGAGGTCAGGAAAACCAGGATAGAGAGCGGGTGGAGCCACCTGGCGTGGCCCAGCAAGGTGCACTGTGGTCAGACACACTATGAGCAGCCCTGGCGTGCCACCATGTTCTCAGGCAACATTACTGAGGATATAGCTACATCTACTGGTCACATTTGGTATTACAGTTTACTGCACAGCCCTCCTGACACCCCATGATGAGGGTGCTGCTTTTTAACTGTATAAGACACAGGATTCAAAGCATGAGAAAAAAATAGTGGCAGAAATTGTGGTAGGTTTGATGATTTTGTGCATTAAGAGTGTTTAATCTTCAAAATTTCATTTATATTGGTGTTCGAGTCCCTGCACGGCGTAGCTGGGAAAACCTGTCACTGTGAGTGAGGATTCCCCCGAAAATGAGGCTTTGTCGGTGGCTTTTTCGTTGGTATTTTTGTAATTCGGATGTTACTCTATCATGATTGTTAAACTTTCCCCTTCATAAATGAGTATTCAGACTTAAATCATAGCCAAGGTAGCCTAGGCTTCTGACAGCTTCTGGTTTCTTGACAATTTGGCCACTTGGTTGAAACGTGATTCTGGACTGAATACTTGATGTGGCTCAGCCTCACCCAGACTCTACCTCCAGTGGCCCCCAGGCAGCCGTGTGGGAAAAATGAGGACACCCCATGTTGCAGCCCTTCTACACTTGCACACGTTGCACACAAAAGGGTGAAAATGTATCAAAACGTGCAACCCTACTTGTTGCCTGTGCTATTATTTGTCTGACAAATACACCACACCGCGTGTTAATGTTATACTGTTATTAAACCCCAAATGTCCAATTGATGTGAAATTTCTCACACAGCTCAATGTGGGCTACAAAAACATTCGCTGTAACTTTAGGCTGTTTTGGTTACGTCTAATAACCACCGAATTTGGTACACACCTTCAGGGGACTGACAGGCATGTATGTGTCAAATTTGAGCCAGATTGGTTGAAAAACATGGCCGCCATCAAGCAAAAGAGGCAAGACTTAGCAACTACCGTAAGTGTCTGTAATTCACTGAGCATTTGTATGATGATGATCAAACTTTGAAGATATGTGCATTATACCAGTGGTCCCCAACCTTTTACGACCCACGGACCGGCTTGTGTTCCCACAAATCCCCCGCGGACCAGGGGGAAGTATATTATAGCGATCTAATTTATCTTACTTATTATGTGTTGTGTAAAACTAAGACATGGACAACATCACATTAAAAGCATTAAAATGAATTAAAATTAATGCTAACCCACCATCCACCAGTACAAGAGAGATTATTACATTGTTGTGTGGTAAACGGCAGTGTGCTAGCATGAATTAACTTGAGACAAATATGCACATTAGCACTCAATAAGGTCGTCAAAACTTACCTTTATGCATTCCCACATTATATCAGCATTTGAGGCCAAATATGAGGTGAAAGAAAAATGATAAAAATACAGTAGTAGTCTATCTGTGCGGCATGAGACAAAGTCAGCACACGCACGGTGGTGCGTTCAGGGACCGTCAAAAAAAGTGGGACGGTTTGCCGCTTGCAACAGACAACATATAAATGTCAAAATTATGGGATTTGTAACTGTATATTATTTTTTAAATACAATAATGGCCCTTATTTGCGAAATTGATATGCATTTACATAAAATTTTATTTAGTCCGGCCCCACCCATGGACCGGTACTAGGCCGTGTATGTACTGTACTATGTACTGTATGCCAGCATGTCTTGTTACAAAGCATTTTCAGGCCGGCCCATAGGGGGCGCCACTGATGCCATTTATAAACCAGAATGTCATTAAGGAAGTAGACTACCTCCTGGTTCGTGGCAGCAGGTGAGCCAATACGATGGATGTTTCCATTAGGATTGTGGGGGACGGATGCTTCCATTGACGCCAAGGATGGTTAATAAATACACATTCCTCACTACAATGAGACCCTCACCAAAACCCCGCCCGATGAAGAGTTAAGTGGACAATGTATTGCTGCAAGTGACTGTTGTGAAAATGGTTAACAAGACACCAAACCTGCTGCGTTTGCACAGCCTGTGCTCAAAAGGGTGGTAAATATAAAGCATGCTGTTTGTTATTGATGTAGTTGTGCCAGTGGGAAGTGTTAACATGTTCCAGGCGGTCGCATTACATATGGATGCAGAGCAACAGCCTCTACGTGAATTATTAGCAGCGCCCCCCTCCCCCAGCAGGAGGCTGTGTTTCCAAGCAACAGACATTTGTTTCTATCATCTTGTTAATCTTGCTGCAAAACAGAACTTGTTTTTAAATGTTTGTCTTAAAGCATCGTTTGTGCGGAGGGGTTCGTGATCATCGAGGAGACGCTATGACGGTGGACGTGGGGCTCCCCGCTGAGACTGAGTCAGCGAGCACACCGGCTAATGCAAACACACGGGGACACGCAGGGTAAGAAAACACGAGTCGGTGCTGTCAGTGGAGTGGTGGCGAGACGACAGCACACTAGGACTTAAGTATGGGAAGGGAAAACAGTTTTGAAGCGTTTCTGTGGGTATTCAAAGGTCACTGATGTTGGACCTGTTCTCGTTCTTCCACACCAAATTCATCCGTGTGTGCCTTTATCGACCTCGCTTTGTGTGCTGCGAACAGAAAAGGGTCTTCAAGGCTCTCGTCCAACTTCGATTGATGAATTCATGGATGAAAAATGTTTTCCTAAGTCCAATGTATTGGTGTATGCACTGGAAAATCACCTTTCCTTTAATTTTGTTTCAAAAAAGACATTCTCCTGACGCAGAAAGGATATAAAACACTTTTGCGGCTAATGAAACGCAGCATCGATAGCATGGCTTCTCAACTGGGACACACGTCAATGCCCACTTTTCTGTAATAGAGTTGGGTTTGTGTACACCCCGGTTTTTGGTGAAAATGATCGCCAAAAATATGTCTCAGTTTTCACATGACCAAATGGTGCCCAAAGCACCCACGTGTTGCTGACTCAGTCTATGAAGAAAAAAAAATGAAGAATGGATAGTGCTTTGTTTAGAGCGCAGGGGTGTCCAGCGTGGGCCACATACTGACTAATGAAAGGTTGCTACTTTGCAACATGCAGATATGTTAAGACGTGATATATATTTCAAGAAAAAACGGCATCTTAGCTTTGTTCTATAGATGAAAAAACATTAGCATGAATCTCGCTCTTTGCTCCCATTTTTACTGGTGTTTTTTGTTTTTTTTACATTTTCAAATATTTCGACTTTCTTCTTAAATAATATATATTTTTTTCTGAATATTATGACTTTATTCCCATAATATCTGAACTTTTTCTCGAAAAATTACAACTTTATTTTGTTTTCTTTTTTTTTCCACTAATGACATTATTTTTCCTCATATTACGAGGTTATTCTCATAAAATTGAAACTTTTTTCTCTTAATTTTTTTAAAATTTAATTTTCCAACAATTTCAACTTTCTTCTTGTAAATTTTCTTCTCCTAATTATGACTTTGATCCCATAATGTTATAACTTCTTCAGCAACCTAATTTTCCATTTTTTAAAAGCAACAAATGTATGTTAATATTTTCCACTAGCTGTCCATGGCCCACGTTTGCTTGCCGACCTACAGGTTGAGAATCTCTGACATAAAACAACTACATCCACAGTAACATTGAGTCCTTTCAGCCAATCGCTGGTGTTCTTACTCAGGTCAAGAAACTGCTGTGTTCCCTTCGAACAATCCCTGAAAAACTAAATATTTGTTGCCATGTGTGACACCCACCTGTGTCCCCCCACACCGGCAGGTACTCGTCCTGCTGGATGTCCAGCATGATCTCCAGTCCGTTCCCCGTGCCGCCCTTCATGGTGGTGCGCAGCGACTTGCCGTCCTCGGCCGCGTTGAACATGTAGCACTTGCCGTACCTGGTGAACACCTGCCAACGACATCAGAGCGTCAAGAGGTGGTGGGCGGGTCTACGCTCCTGATGCAAACATGTTAGCTTTGATCTGCCACAGCTCTCTCAGATACGTTGCAACAACAAACCTCACATTGTTTCCTTAAATAGTGGAGGTCGTGCTCAACTGCAGAGAGTAAAAGGCACCAGGAGGAGACCCTGGTGTGATTTTACCATTAGTATAATATAGTATTTCTGCTAATATACATTAATGTCAGACTGATTTGCTAGAAGAACAAACTATGCTTTGTTGTGATTCTTTGCTGGAGGCTGGAGACCTCCTGTCTCCGAAAACAAGTTTCTCCAATGGCGTTTCCACATGAGATGCTTGCGTCAAGGCAGAGTTAGACATACAGTACTATACAGTGAATTCACGGCACTCTAAATTTGCATGGAAAAAAAATTCTCTCAGAAAATATGCATTTTTTTCAGCAGGAAACGCATCTCACCATGAATCGCTAATAATTTATAAATACGTGGTATGTGTTAATGTTGTTTTGTTAACCACTGAGATTGGTTTCCTTGAACGCACCATAGTTGCAGTGATGTGCAGTCATCATGAAAATAAACTTCAATAATAACATAAAATAAATATTAATATTTGTACTGTATGACTATGTACGGTATGACTATGTGCGTGAGCTGGAAGGTGCTTGTCGCTGCTGTTCTTCCATAGAGAGGAAAAGCTAGCGTTTTTTTTTTTACAGCTAGAGCAGCTTTTTAGCAACAAGTCAAATGCATGAACAATATTTTTATGCTCTGCTGAATGAATGAATGAATTCCACTGCCAAGACAGAGGATCATATATCCAAAGAAAGAATTTAACAACAAACTTTTCCTGGGGAAGGATAGCGTTCATGTACCTCATACACAGATAAAAAGCTACACAAACGACTTTCAGGGAATCAAATAAATAAATGAGACAAAGAAGTACCTGTAAACTTTTTTTAACCAAAGTGAATTATTTTCTGAAAACTCCAAAGGAGTCAGTGCCTCAGCAGCCGTGAACCTCACCGCACCTTACTACTGTACATAGATGTGTGCTGACTCGGATTCCACCCGTTTATGGATCATTCTTCCATTATCATTGCTTAGCAGTGCGTGGCTATACATTTTATACTTGAAATGTATTTAATAAGTGTAAGAACAATGGCAATTGAAGAGAAAAGGGGAGGATTCTGGATCTTAATCTAATCTAATAATTAAAACAGTCACTTGTTAATCCGAAATTGGACGGAGAGTATCAGCGGGTGTGGAGGGGGGAGAGCGAGCAGTGTGTCAAAAATAGACACTTTTATAGCCGTATCAATTATTCACCATTTGCTGGTGGCCCCAGGACGTCTTTGTTGAATTCACCGATGAGCGACACGCTGTTCCTCGTTGCTACGATGCCACTCTCATTAAGAAGATCATTCTGGCTAGTTAGTTAATAACTTTTCACGTGCTCCATGCCGCTGCTCTTTGCTTTTTTTATTTGTTTTTATTTTTTAAGCAACAAATACACACGGGAAGACAAATGAAATCGCTTAAAAGCATTTACTAATCATCCATGAAGGGCCAAGCCATTAAAAACACCACAGTGATCAACAAGAACACACACACACACACACACACACCAGTATGTCGACAAGCAAGATTTCCATTCCTCATGTGTCTTTGCTAAAGTAGCAGGTCACAGGTAGCAACCTAACACCTTGAAGGTGTTTATAAATAATACATTCAAACAGCACAGGGGCTGCTTTACGGTGTGTGTGTGTGTGTGTGTGTGTGTGTGTGTGTGTGTGTGTGTGTAGTCTTGAGGTCCCAACTCATGAATAGTAACCATCATAATTGACTGCGCTGCCACATTGACTGATGGAAAGGAAGTGATGGAGACGGAGGAATAAACAAAGTGCGGCCATGTTGTTGGCTCCTCCCGGTGAAATAAAGATTGTCTTTGGGGTTTTTTTTTGGCTAAATATCTCAATTGATGCCTCACATTCACTGCTGTTGGCAGACACACAGGATGTACACGAGAGCAGCAGGGAAATCGTGAAGTGAAGGGTTTCAATAGCTTGTGTACTTTATCACTTCAATGCATCGTTGAAAAAGCTGTCATATTTAAAGTATAGAGAGTGTGAGTGTGTGCGTCCCTTGCGTGCAGCACACAGAGCGCCTGTCAGAGGCCCCTGCCGGCCCCGCCCACCTCGTTTGCTAATGAGGACATCTCATTTGAGAAGAATGGAGAAAATGAGGCCACTTATTCCAATTAGTAGGAAACGCTCCAACATGTTCAGACACAAAAGAGCATATAAGCACATATAGCAGGAAAGGAACATGAGGCAGGGCTACATGCTGTTCTCACCATGAGCTCGTCTCTCACACACACGCACACACACACACACACACACAATTATTATACTGGTAGAGACACAAACAAACAATGATCAGAATATTCTTTCAGAGCATGACTAGTAACGCACGATATCAAATAAATCATATAAAATCTGTTTTATCATTTGGCTACACGCATGCGTGCGTGTCTCTTCCTCATCTCTCGCCTCCAAACAGGCAGAAAGGATTCACTCCGTGCATTGGATTCAGTACCTTGGCGCATTTGTTCCACAGAACAGCGGCATGAACGGAGTGAGCCCTTTTGTCAGTCATACAGTCTCTGTGTCTAGGTGGGTGGAGGCGGGGCCCCTAGCATACACACAGAGCGCAGAAGAATGTAACCTTGTGAGGAGCAATGCGTGGTAATGTAGTAGAAATTAAATGAATAGATCAATATTTATATTGATATGGATATTAGTACAATGCTATATGGATATATGACAATATACTGAGAACAACCAATATTAATATAGATTTTTTATTGTAGCCTTCTTAAAAGTTATGTTAAAATCTCATCTTGTTCTTCTGTATCGTCTCGTGTCTCATGACATCCCTAATATTTGTGTGTTGTCACATGACTTTAATAGAAGCTAACAGCGACGGAGCGCAGCAGGCTGCTGTTACCTAGCAGCACTACAAGAAAGGCAGATCGAATGGTGACGCAAAAGTCGGCCTTGCCGTGAGATTTCCAAAGAGAAGACGCTCACTGCGGTCGATATTTGACACAAAGACGCCCGTGTGGTTTGCTCATTGATTGATTGTCCTCCACGGGCGGGGAGGCTTCCTGCTACTGGAAACTACAAGATGGAGGACAGAGTTGCTGCTTTGCTACCTTTTAGGATGGATTTTCGTCAATGGGATGATCCATCTCCATATGCGGCCGCTCCCCTTTCATCGACGCCGGACTTCCCTGGCGGCTGCTTTACTGCCGTGATTGATTGACTTGCTAATCGTGCACCGCCCCGCAGGTGACGCGCATGGCTGGGACGTGAAGTTGGACAAGACAGGTTGGCTCACCTCATCCTGCAAACGGCGACGCTCCCGACTGATGCGATTCCACAGCGAATAAACGCCATCAATGAGTGATGGGAACAGGTGATAAATATTAATGGCGGCATCACTCCTGGTCTGCAGGTACGAGATGCTGTTTTTTTTTTTTTTTTTTAAATGACTCCATTCTCTTGTGACACCGTTAACCCTCGCTGGTGCTATTGGCTGACACGGGGGGATTACGGAGAGCAAATGGCACGGCTATTCCGCAGGAAAAGCTGTTTAACAGTCAGTAATAACATTGGCATTTCTCAGTGGATTCCAACTCAATTAAGGAAAAACATGTGCGGCTCCCACAAGACGGCTGTGCTATTATTTTCACCCATCCAAACACTTTTTCACATATTGGATATATTTTTCCTCAGAATGTGGCCACTGTGTCAAGGCATCACTGCTAAGCATCCAATCAAAATGACAATAATATCATTTCCTATCCTGGTAGCAGCAACTAGGGGGCATATTAGCATAGCAACTGCAATTGCCGCTATGTGTTTCTCATATTATTCGGCAATTTTAAATGCGTCTCAGAGGTGCCACAATAGTCTCAATTGGCAGTGTTTTCGCCTTGATGCTGGAATTTAGACAGTTGAAAAGTGCTTTCTACTGGGAACACGCTAATTTTCGTGTCTGTAGCTTTAATGCTAATGAGCTGTGTTGTTCTCTGACAGTGCGTGTCTCCAAGGAGCGCTACTGTGTACGGTATCCGCTTGTTCCATGTGTGACTGTGACTCTCTCCAACGTAATAGATGCCATATATCACGTACATCAGCGTGACATTCATGAGTGGGACAGGAGGAGACGCAAATGAGCAACACCAACTGAGCTATGTGATGCTGAAGTGCTAACATTACACTCACATTTTAACATCAAACACCTTCTTTGATAAAGAAAAACATAATGATAAAAACCTACAGCTATAGCTGGCCGACTGATAGTTGGCAGAGCTCCAGGCTGCATTTTAAGATGTGTAGTGAAGCTTGCTTTTTTTTAGAAAGAGAACTTTATCTGTTTTTTTTTATATATACACCGTACATTGTAAGTCTGTACTTGTCTAGTGTAATGATGCCATATGTCACATTCAACAATGTTGCAAAACACACATTTTGCAATCCTAGCATAGCTATGTGATGCTACAGCGCTAGCATTACACTCACATTTTAACAGCAACATCATGCTAGGTTAGCATATTTGCTGAAGAAAAACAAAAAGATGAAACTTACAGCTCCCATGTCTGTAGCTGAATGACGGATAGTTGGTGGAGCTCCAGGCTGTGATTTAAGATGTGTAGCGAAGCCTTTCAAATTTGTATTTATTTTATGCAGCGATGGGCTCATCTAGCTCAAAGTGGGTCACAAGCAGCATCACGTCCTCGAGGAAAGAGGTTTTTCCTTCGTGATGTCTTGAAAATGTTACTGTTACTGTTAGAACAACACATTCGGGGACCTTTAATTTAACTTTCTGTACATTTTTTGTTTGGGCAAACAAAAAAAGATTACACAGGAAAAGTCTTAGCTTATCTTAGCTTACCTGTACCATAGCATATCCAAGAACGTTTTGTACAACTCAGAAGGTGAAATAACACAACATTGCCGGAGAAATGCAGCCTATTACGTATTGGTGTTAATCATTTAAACGCCTGAAGCCCATGTTTGTACTTGTCAAAGCACCAGGGCCTTTGTACTTTCACTACACACAGATAATTGGTTAGCACTGACAAACGTCAATGACTAATGATTTATTGCGCACAGAGAATCCATTTAAAGAAGTGGGGGGCGTAGGTAAGGGAAGAAAAGTCACGTAAAAAGGCCGAACCGCCGCCGTGGCATTGGAATCCATCGGCGGGAATAATGAGCTGATGTTATCTGTAAAAGCTAGTTCAGCGGGGGGTGCGTAGCGAACGAGCAGCGGCGACGCTCAAGACTGTTAAGATAATTTGCCCAATGATGCGTTCACCTGTTTACTTTACCAAGACAGCCAATGTTGCTCCATGCTTTTCCACTACGAGAGCTCGGATGCTTTCCAATTGTAGCATTCGACAAATGGTCATGTTGCACACGCAGACGCACACACAGCTTCCTGTATAGGCAATGTATAGCATCTTTGTTTGTTCCAATGAAGATCATTATTCATCAGTATGTGGCATGATGTCAATATTATCTCTTGCCAATGACAAATGCTGCTAATGTTGCTTTGACATCCAATAGTGAATGCCTGCAGGCCACGCGGAATGAAAGCCTCCCGTGTTTCTGTCGCTCACGTGACCATAGCTGCAAAATTGCCTTTTCCGTCATTCATATTCCTCCTGTTATTATTTCATTCATTGTTTTATGATTGATTCATATCGCCCTTATCGGTGTTCCACATTGGTGCAAAATGACTCTTATTTGCCGTGTGATTGATCACCTCAACCGAGTTTAATGGCTCCTTTCAGGTCATTTTTCCAATGCAGGATGACGCTACCTTTCTAAGTTATGCTCCCATTGAGAGTCAGCGTGCGCAATAAAGCAGGGATCTCCAGTAGGGCTTCATTAAGATTGCTGCTTTGTCCTTTTTGGCTCGCCGAGACCCAAGTCGGTGACGCAGAAATGAAAATTCATGCCTCAAAGGAGAGAATGAAAGGCGTCAGGTGGAAAGCGCTCAGCTGGTGTAGCTCAGATGTTCACTCGAGGCACGCCGGAACGTAGAAGTTATTAAAGCACAGCAGATGTTTTATTATTTATTAGCATTAGCTGCTTCCAAATACTTCCAGCTTGATCACGCTAAAGCTAAAAGGAAACCTCTAGGAGATTCCTTCCTTCCTTCATCTTCTAGAACACCCAAGTGCACCAAGGGGGCCATTTCCGTTTTGTTTTTTTGTTTTTTTTAATAATGGCTTACGCCTCTGGAAGTCCTTTCTCAGGTGGGCCTTGTTGAAAAAGCCTGTCATTACCACACAGATGAGGGATGCCCACTGCAACATCTCCACATAGCGAGGTGCCATTTGACACCCCTGCACCACCTGACGCTCCATTGCCAGTAACATTGGAAGCCATCAGGACTGTCAAGGTTACATTTTTTCCTCATCAGAGAATAAAACTTTCTTCCACCTTTCCACTTGACTTTTTGTTCCACAGGCCTACATTAGTTTTAGCATCTATAATGCACAAAATGTATGAAAGTGCTCCCCCCGTGCATCCTTTATTTTGTCTGTACGTGGACACCCTCGTTCTAGTAGATATCTCCCATGCTTTATATTACTTGGCCTTGAATTCATCTTTTCTTGGACAATGAATGAAGGGCAATGCTATCCGGTGCAATCACCGTAGCAACACCAGCAGGTACCGATCAAATTTAAGGAGCACATTACAAGAATAAAGCAACACTAGCAGTCAGCATGCTAAAAATTTACTTTTTAAAAAAATGATTTCTCTCAAACTCAAGCGACTGTTATCACAGCATGACCCAGAAAATGTTAGCGCATCTCCCCTCGACATTTGATGGCGTCTTAAAGAGAAAAAATACAGACGCTGACGCACCAGCCATTCATCATTGCATGCACTTTTATGCTAGCTGCTTATTTACACTCCAGCAGAGGAAAGAATAAAAATAAATGAGTGGAAATGTCTTCTAAAAAAAGAAGCCGATGACTCACATCTCCGTTAATCGGTCATTAGACGAGACATCAGCGTGGACACTAATGTCTGATGGAGAAGACGGATCTACGGAACAGATGGATCTGTGCAACAACAGATGGACGGAGTGTTCTTGTGTGCTTTTTTTTTTTTTCTTCTCAGGGATGAGGCTCATGACAGCATAAAAGGAGAACGGATATTGGTGCAGGGGCCTTACAAGAGACTCCATTCTAGAAGTGTCTTTGCTGGCTCGGAGTTACTGTTGCATTAGTACTCCTCCTTTTAAAAAGGGGTCCTATTTGCAACTTGTCAGACTTACAGTATGAATATATTTTTGAAATAACTGACATCACATCGTTTTGCAAGTCCATTACGGCAACTTGCCAGGTGCCCAGTGGTGATGGGTGACTGCTGCTGTGAGGGTAACGTAGCTTACACCAACACTGAGGCAGCCAACAAAGCATACCACCGTTCAAAAGTTAACATCTTTTGTGAAAGTGCACTCGTGTAAAAAGAAACATGCTTTGATATTTATATACGTTGAAAAGCCTTTCAGAAATTCATAGCAAAGTTGATAAAGTGATCATTCATATCAAACAAGTTCAGACATTTCATCCAGAGGGAACTCATTTAAACCACACAAACTTCGATGACGCTGCCTTTTAAATGCATTCAAATCAAATCGTTAAGAACTGGAATCGAAACTAGGAATCGGAATCGTTCAAGTTCAAACAACGCCCAGCCCTATTTGCATGTATTTGGCATTGTTTTCTGCATGTTAAACTATAATTGTAAAACTATTAAAAAAAAGAACAGTTTTGTGGACCCCTTTAGGAAGCCCCCGCCGGTGTCAGCATTTCCTGTCTTTTTCTTCTCGTTGCTCTGCTACTACGTACTGTATACACACACGATGCGTTCAAGTCACCACTGTCAATGTTTTCGTATGATATGTTTTTTGGCAGTGCTTGTGCCTCGACGCCACAGCATAAATCCAATAAACATTTTTATGGACGTCTCAATTACTTGCGTTTTTTCTCCATTTGTGGGTGGTCTGGGAACGTAACCCCTATGAACTGCAAGGATCTGTACCTAAAGGTCTCCACTTGGTCTTTAGTGCGCCACACACGTCCTTCTCATCATTTGCTAGCTATGCTGTCCTTGGCTTTTAAAGTCTCTCATGCTTCAGAAAGCTGGTGATCGTGGTTGCAGCAAGTTGAGCTCATCCTGACCTCAACTTTCATTCTTTCACTCTCGCTTGTTTTATTCTCCTAATCTTTCACCACATAAATATCAGCCGCTCTTCCTTTGTGTACCGTTGCGGCGTGGCCTCACTTTCCTTGTAAAGTCAACTATATATCATAAAATAGATATCATGGAGGTAGACGAGGGGCGGCGGGATAAACAGCTTCCATTAAACTCGCCAACAAGACGGAATTTGTTTCAAAGGCGACGTGAGTTACTGTGCGCCTGGGCGTCGTGTTTATTAAGTCGCCCACAGCGCTGGCCTGTGGCGTGCACGACGCCTCCATGATGACCTGACAGAGTCGTACGGTGTGTGTGTGTGTGTGTGTGTGTGTGTGTTCGTCTACTGTATGCATTATTCATCCCTGCTGCAGTGCAGCCTCTCAAACTGCTGAGGGCGCTGTGGGGATGCCAGCCTAGCAGCTAAACAGACCTCTTTCTTCATTTCTCCTCACATAAATTCATCTTTGTTTTCCACACCCTCCCGCTGGGAATCTATTTGCCAAACAATAACACAGCGTCGCGTAACTAACAAAAAAGAAAAAGAACTCGATGCTCCGAGAGTGTCGGCGTTAACATTTCAATTTTCTCTTCGCTTCCCTTTCATGCGATGTTCCGCCTGGCAGGAGGAGCAAATGGGATGAAGGAGACACGTCTTCTCCTTCTGGGATGCAAACGACAAAAGAGGAGCGACGCTTGGAGAAATTTCATATGAGGCTTTGCATAACATTTCATTCCAGTGCTATTGTTGTCTTTTTATTTATTTATTCAGCATAAAAGCACAAAGGGCGCTTTTAGTTTCATGTTGAAAACAACATTGAGATCGCTTTGGTTTTTGGTTATGGGTTTGGCCCTCGCTCACAAACACATTATAATGGGAATGTAGCTTGGCGCTCCAACTCCGTACAGTAGATGGCACCGTAACTCTGCTTCTTAACACACCTCATATGCGCCCGCCGTGTCAAAGAATAAGACGACGTAGCAGGAGGGATCAGTGCTTGTCACTATATGTAGCCTTTATTCAGACCCTTCTCGGTTGTCTTTTTCAAAAAAGCGCCTACTGACAAATCTAGCAACTTTTTCCGGTCTTATTGGACACTTTTGGAGACGTTAACATGAAAGCACGTACCGCTCTTCTCAACGAGCAGCGAGTCCTGCCGTAGTGTACTGTGCCGAATAGGTAGTGAGAGCGGCGGCCGCCTTGTGGGGTCTGCGCATGAGAGCTGTCCTGTCCATTAATTTACACAGCTGTGGCCCCCCTGCCTCCATCTTAAAAGCACTGAACAAAGTTCCATTGCACTTGCACAATTCAAAGGAGTACATTACTTATTTAATACTTCCATTTCTCCATGTCTCAGCGGCTATTGTTACTTCCTGTGCGTAACATTTACAGGTTACCATTATCTAATACTGTGGGGGTCCCTTGCTATATCGCAGTTCGATTATTGCTTCCTCGCGGTTTTTGAGAAATTAATAAATGATAGCTGTTTCGTAGTAGTGGTCGGCAGTCAAAACATATTGAAATACAAGTGGTATGTAGTATTCTGGTCACAAGGTGGCAGTAATGACATTACCTTAACACAACTGGCCAGCTTGCTAGCTTACTAGCTAGCTGGCTAGCGGCCGTCTCGAGTCCCTGCAGCATAAGAACGGCAATGTGGCGTAAACAATGAATAACAGGAGTGTAAAGGTGACTATAGGGGTGTTATTTCTTGTCTACAGGGCTCTAATAATGTTAAAAACTACACAAACATTCCCTTTATTAACACTGAATCGTGGTCTGGAACCAATTAACCGCTGTAAACGAGAGACTGCAGTAGTAAAGTGAATAGAGTTTGTAGCTAGCTTATTAATCAATAAAATAATACATTCATCAATAAAATTAAGTAATACTCGGCATTGTACACATATTTCCAATATATAATACTTTGAGGAAAGATTATCTGTAAGAATACTATATATGTGCTGTAAATACTACGTTACAGCTCACAGTGGAGCAAGCAGTTTTTCACAGACTATAATAACAATTTGAATGCACAGTAGTGTGTGTGTGTGTGTGTGTGTGTGTGTGTGTGTGTGTGCGTGTGTGTGTGCGCGTGTGTGCGTGCGCGTGTGTGCGTGCGCATTGATCTGGAGTAGCGAATGATGCGCTTGCATTAGTGAATCCACATAAATCAAAAAGAAGCTCGATAAAGAGAAAAGATCAGAGCAACTTGAGCAAAGTGTTTGTCTTTGCTTTGTGGGGAAACACTGCAGAGCGACACCAAGCAGAGCATTTCTCGTTGTGTACACTGGTGCTTCGTTTTTGTGCTTTCTGGGGCGAAAGACGAAAAAAAATAAAACAACAAAGTACATGTTCCCTTTCAGGAGGAATAATCCACCTTTTGCAGCGTGGCGGTGACGACAGCGTGTCAAATACAACCTAGCTGGTGAGAGCTTTGACGCCAACGGGCGTACGCCACTCTGCGTGGGAGGCGAGGTCACGCCAAGTCGGCCAGCAGACACGCATACCGATGCTAACGTAGCGCCTTTGCTCGGTCAAAGGTCATTTTCCTTTCATGGTAACTTCTCGCCTGCATGCTCACGCGCTGACCTCTGAACCCTGGCGAGCGGATTAACGGCGAGTCGGTTTGACTTTTGACACGGTATAAGAGACACGGCAAATACTACAGTCATGAATGAAACGTATTTAAGAGCAGTGCTTCCATGCGCCTCCATAAAGGAGCTGTTCACCCTTGCTAACAAACACATTATAATGGGACTGTCTGTGAGCATACAGTCGCTTGTGATTTGGACTTTATTCCCATAAAATTCCAACTTTTTCTCTGTCCTAATTTTCCAAAAATTACAACTTTATAAAAAAATTAAAAAAAAATATTTTTTCTTTAATACATTTCAGCTACTAAAATGATGACATTTTTAGTAGCAAAGAGCTTAAATTTTCCCTCATGAGTTTATTCTCGATAAATTGTGCCTTTTTTCTCGTTAGAATACAACTTTTTTCTCAACATTTTCAATTTATTCGCTTAAAATTACAGCTGCTTTTTTAATTTCTTCTGCTCCCCCCCCCCCCCAAGAACTTCAACTTTCTAGTAAATCTTTTTCTCATACTTATTACTTTATTCCAATAATAGTGACTTTATTATTTGTTATTTATTCGTAACATAACTATTCATAACAATTTTTTTCTTGTAGGAATACAACTTTTTAAATCTTTTTAATTCTTCTGGTAATTATGACTTTAGTCCCATAATATTTGTACTTTATCATTTGTTATTTATTATTCGCTATTTATTCATCACTTAGCTTTTTCTGCAACGTAATTTTCCAATCAAACTATTAATTTAGGTTTTCATATTACACCTTAAAAAAATACCATCTTTAATATTTCAACTTTATGCTACTAAATGACTTTCCTTACTCTCATAAAGTTACAACCTTTTCTCATTTACAACTTGTAACTTTTTTCTTGTAAAATTACTGCTGATTTTTCCTTTTTTGTTGGTTTTTCTTTCATTTTTCTCGCTAAATTATATTTTTAGAATGTGCCACGGGCCCATAAAAAAAGCCGGGGGCCACATACTGTATGGCCCCCGGCCTGCAGCCTGGACATGGCTGGTCTGGGGCATAACCGATAACTCCATTAAACATCAAGCTTGAGACGACTCGACGAAGAAAATAATGCTTCGTTGCATTCCTACTGATACAACAGTGCCTCTGCGGCCGCTGCACTAATGGATCAATCACAGATTCCTGATATTTTGTCTGTCGTTGGCTCTGTGGCAAACCTTGCAATGCAAACATGAGATGGTTTCATTTCAGTGGTGCTAAAATACAACTGGTAGTCGTGGGTTTTTTTTCCCACCCTTGAAAGCACTCAGACAAAGCAGCACTGTTGAGGATGTCTGCACAGCCTGAGAGCTCATTACTGTCTCCTTCTTGACATTTCTGCTCAAGGCAGACAGATCAGGGGGAGGAGGAGGAAGCCAAAGGGGAGGATTTTCTGTCGCGGCCGTTAAAGGTTTACTTAGTTGTCAACCCCGCCCTTGACCTGTGTGCTAAACGTGGACGCGCTTGGCAATAGCAGCCTGAGAGCATCCGCCATTGTGCCCCTCAAAGCCATTTCATCCTATTATCAGGGCTCCCCGTCCAGAGAAGACACTCTGGAACAAATTGTGCTCAGCGAAGAAAAGCCAAGCGATTATTCTGTCCAATTTGTCACAGCTTTAATAGAAAAAATACCAAAGAAAGACTTGAAATTACAGGACTGTTATTATGCAAAAGTGACGTTTTAATGGTGTTCTAACTGTAAAATGTGTTCCCCCAGCCTCTTTATGAGCACCAAACTCTCAAAATCTCTTTTCGGAGACAACATTCACTTCTAAAAAGCAGGCTTCGCTACACATCTTAAGTCTAGGTCACAACTGGTCGTAGGAGCTCCTACGTTCAAATGATTCTGGTTTTCACGGGGTTAATGGGTAAGCTAGCATGATGACAACCTTTTGTGTAAAAGAGCAGAAACAAAGCAATTAGCCTTTGAGCATCCATCATTCAGCACGTAAAGAGGCAGATACATTTTTAAAGCGTTTTAAGCAGGGGATGTTTTTCCAGAGGCAGGCGAAAAGAAAATAGCACTAAAGTGGCAGAGAAGTGAAGTCATCGCATCCGATCACGTGTAAATAAACAGGTGCTTGTGAAAACAATGAATATTCCAATGGGCTATTATATTAATCATGCATTAAGCCACGCAGACCTCCTCCAAAACACATGCTACATTTCACTGCAGCACGCTCAGCCTTCATCAATAAGCAAGTCGCTGAGCCTCCAGCTGTGGCGTCACTCTCACGCTCACCCTAATTGTCCAGAGAGTCAGCACGAGCGCCAGCCAGGAGGACAGCAAAACGTCTTTTAGTGCAGAAGCTCTTCCTCTGACTGTCCCATGGAAGCCTTCCTGCTTCTGTGACGTGCAGGAAGTGCTCAGACCCTGCCTGCTCCACTTCTCACTTCCGTAGCTCAGTGGGGGGTTACTTTCATGCCAGCCTTTCATCACCAGCAAGATTGCACTCTCCAGCTTTGCTTCCAAGCTGAGGGAGCAGCTTACTGTGAAGCCAGACTCCATGTTAGCAGGAACTAGGGCAGCAACTAACCATTATTTTCTTTGTCGATTTATCCGAAGCTTGTTGTTTCAATTAACCTGAGTGCTCGGTTATCAAATCGATATGACGCAAAGACAGTTAGTGGTTTGGTTCGCAAGATATCAGAAAAGAGGTCAAATGTCCATCGGTGTTTTCCAAAGTCAAAGCTGATGTGTTGTCTTGTTTGGCCTAAAACACAAACATAACAGGCCTGCTTTCATGCATGACTAAGGAAATGAAAACATATTCACATATGAGAAGCTTGAATCCGAAAAATTACAAAAATGAATCAAATACCACACAGTGTGTGTGTGTGTGTGTGTGTGTGTGTGTGTGTGTGTGTGTGTGTGTGGCGGGGGGGTGAGAACGGTGAGGCACATTTACACAATTGTACACCATTTTTTATCTATTTATTCCTCTTCTACTTCTTATTCTGTTTGTCCACTAACTCCTCCCACATTTCTCAACCGATTCAAACCAATCCAGCATCAAAATGCTCAGCTCATTTGGGACTTTTGTCAAATATCACCACACACATACTGTAATTTCATTTTTTTCCCCCATTGAAAATGAACTAGCAATTTATTTGGCGCCCCCTACTGGTGGAAAATCATTGTACATTTTCATTACAGTCCTCGCTATATTGCGGTTCGAGTATCCCATACTGCGTTTTTTCAAAACATTAATGAATGTTTCGTAGTTGACTATGGCATATTAGGAAAAAGACACGTTAATCTGTGTATGCAGTATTGTGGTCACTAGTCAGTAATGTTATGAGACATGACCTTAGATTACATGACCTTTCACACTGCACTAAGACTGGCGAGTGAGCCAGCAGAGCTGAGCCGACATGCCATGGCTCAGATCAAGTGGACAAAAGGTTCTCCTCTCATTTCGTGTGGAAGTGGTAAGTTGTTGGCTTCTTTGCAATTCTTCCCCACTCCGTTTGAAACACTTTCTTACAATTATAATAAGTACATTGGAGAGGCTAACTAGTTAGCTCGGTGGCTTGCTATGTTAGCGGTGTCCGGCTGTTATGTCCCAATAGCCTGTGCAATGTGATGTAAAGAAAGAAAAATAGAGTGTCAAATAAAATAGGAGTGTAAAAGTGTTATTTCATGTCTACAGGGCTGTAACAATGTTAAGACCCATATTAAAAAAATAGATATATTTTCTTTGCTCTAACATAATATAATATCGAATCCCACTTTGCGGAAATTCACTTATCACGGTCGGGTCTGGAACCAATGGACAGCGATAAACGAGGGATAACTGCACTGAGTTTCCAGTTATTCTACAGGGTGACATGCTAAGGAGGTAGGGTGGTGGTTGTGGTTCAGTCCAACATATTCATACATTTCAACAATCATGCTCCAATTTTACATTTCAAATTCAGTTGTTCTGCTCTTTCAGAACATGTAGGCTGTCTATTAGGCCTTTTCTAAAAATTCTGACATTTTCTACAATTAAATATTTACTGTGACATTTTTCCGATCGAAAATGAATGGACAATTGGACAATGTCGCCCCTTATCGGTGGAAATGAATGTTACATTTAACATTTGATGTAACCTTCTCCTATTCTGTGCACGGTGATGTGTCTCAGGTCGTAGCGTGGTGCTCTCCCAAAGTGACAGTTGCCAGTTCGATCCTCGGTCGGTGAACAGGTTTCAACACACTTCTAGGCTATTTTAACATTCATTCTACTGAAATTGCATCGTCCCGGTAATAAATGAGCTACCTTTTTCTTTCCACTTTCTCGTTCACTCTAAATGATTATGAAAGTGGAAACATTAACTTCCGCGTTTTCCCACCTTACTCCAATTATTGCTTCCTTCTAATTTACGTCCCTTTTGAGCCTTTGCTAAATAAATGCCCCGTCTATAATTCCATCTGTATATCTATACATGTTGTGTGTCAAACACCATAATACACGCCTGCACTACCTTTAGGACACACCATCACTTATCCCGGAACAGGAAATGAAAGCACACCCAAGCACCATCATTCTGCCAATTCAATAACTCTGAAAAATGTCACTCATATGCCGTGTAATACTCACCGCTGTGTTCTGCAGCATGTTTTTATGATGAGGATGTGACGGCAGGTCATGCACATTATTAATACTTGGCATTTCAATGGAAGAAAACAGGAAGCAAGAATGAATGCGGTGAATAGAACCATGCACTCCAATTATTCCAAGGATTAATGACCGTGACATAATATTGAAGATGGTTTGTCATAGAGCAATTATTATCTCCAATATTATTATTATTATTAATCAGAGATTTCACAGTCATCGAGCGTTGTCGGAGCGTGTCAGCGGATCATTCCGTCTCGTCTTAATAGAGACGGCACATTCATTCCGCATTCCAAATATGAAAATATGGTGTCACCTCGTTTGGCTTCACCTTGGCGCTCGCGTAGCGAAGCCATCACGGACGTGAAAAAATGAAAGACAAACAGCCTCTCCCACACAGCAGCAGCCACCCGCATAGCACATTTCTTTTTTTCCCTTTTTCATATAAAATATCAAAGAGCAGGCTGACTAATATCTTTTCATTTTTCACTCAACACTTGGAGCTGGCTTGTGTTTTCAAAAAGGAGCTAATGCTGTGCCCAGGAATCCATCTTTTCATAGTTTCTTCATGCATTGGCTTGTTTTTGTGTACTAAAGAAATGCTGAACCACATGTTTCTTTTTCCCCCAGCAAGGGGCGCACTACCTGAAAGGCCACCATGACTGCGATAAAGGGGGCAGACTGAAAAACACAAAAACAAAAGCAAAATTAAAATGTTGCAAGTTCATGGAACGAAACGGAAGGGGCGCCGGACCTGAAAGCGATCCATCTTTAAAAGACATGAGAAAGTTGGCGGTACATTTCTTTCTTTTTGTGAAACACTTGGCCATAAAACGCCGTAAAACGTAAGTCTTCAGAGACGGATATCCCTCAGGTCTGGTGCCCCCGGTAACTTGGCTAGCTTCCGTTTTATTCAGTGATCGTTGATTTGGAGGTCTAAGTGAGTTGTTGGCATTTGCGTTTTTGGCGTTTTTCTTTTGCATTTGTTTTTCATCCTGCAACGTATTCCCCATTGATTTATTTATTTTAAGGTGTTTGTGTGTTTTTGGTTTTGGATCAGTCCCATGTTTGAAGTGTTTGGACGTAGATTACCGACTTAATTATCTTGCACAGTGGAACCCGGACAATGTGTCGTCTTTAACGACTTGAGGGACGAGAAAGAGCAGCATTAAGTGGTCTTTGTGATGCCGATGACGTGCTTTTTATTGCTGCCCAGCAAGGGAAGGCTGGCACGTGGGGGAGAATTGGGGAAATCAATCCAACATTGATTGCTTCATCCAAACAGAACTTTTTGTTCCCCAGGTGACGCCAGAAGCAGCTTCAGTGTCTCGTTTACGTGTGGTGATGATTATCATGATGATGGTGGTGGTGGTGAAGACGACAGGTGGAGGACCCAGTGGGAGGTGTGAGGAGACAGTGTGATTCTCCTTAATGAGCTTGGGGAGTTTCTCACCTCCCTGATCCATCCCGTCTTTAAAGAGGATATAATTGACTTTTAATTAGCAGGCTGCTGTCCACCCAAACTCAAACAACACCTTCATGTGCAGCACAGTGACCATGTCCTTCATGCGCAGCACAGTGACCATGTCCTTCATGTGCAGCACAGTGACCATGTCCTTCATGAGCAGCACAGTGACCATGTCCTTCATGTGCAGCACAGTGACCATGTCCTTCATGCGCAGGACAGTGACCATGTCCTTCATGTGCAGCACAGTGACCATGTCCTTCATGCGCAGGACAGTGACCATGTCCTTCATGTGCAGCACAGTGACCATGTCCTTCATGTGCAGGACAGTGACCATGTCCTTCATGTGCAGGACAGTGACCATGTCCTTCATGTGCAGGACAGTGACCATGTCCTTCATGTGCAGGACAGTGACCATGTCCTTCATGTGCAGGACAGTGACCATGTCCTTCATGTGCAGGACAGTGACCATGTCCTTCATGCGCAGCACAGTGACCATGTCCTTCATGCGCAGCACAGTGACCATGTCCTTCATGCGCAGCACAGTGACCATGTCCTTCATGTGCAGGACAGTGACCATGTCCTTCATGTGCAGGACAGTGACCATGTCCTTCATGCGCAGCACAGTGACCATGTCCTTCATGCGCAGGACAGTGACCATGTCCTTCATGCGCAGCACAGTGACCATGTCCTTCATGCGCAGCACAGTGACCATGTCCTTCATGCGCAGGACAGTGACCATGTCCTTCATGTGCAGCACAGTGACCATGTCCTTCATGCGCAGCACAGTGACCATGTCCTTCATGCGCAGGACAGTGACCATGTCCTTCATGTGCAGGACAGTGACCATGTCCTTCATGCGCAGCACAGTGACCATGTCCTTCATGCGCAGCACAGTGACCATGTCCTTCATGCGCAGCACAGTGACCATGTCCTTCATGCGCAGGACAGTGACCATGTCCTTCATGCGCAGCACAGTGACCATGTCCTTCATGCGCAGCACAGTGACCATGTCCTTCATGCGCAGGACAGTGACCATGTCCTTCATGTGCAGGACAGTGACCATGTCCTTCATGTGCAGCACAGTGACCATGTCCTTCATGTGCAGCACAGTGACCATGTCCTTCATGCGCAGCACAGTGACCATGTCCTTCATGCGCAGCACAGTGACCATGTCCTTCATGCGCAGCACAGTGACCATGTCCTTCATGCGCAGGACAGTGACCATGTCCTTCATGTGCAGGACAGTGACCATGTCCTTCATGCGCAGCACAGTGACCATGTCCTTCATGTGCAGGACAGTGACCATGTCCTTCATGTGCAGGACAGTGACCATGTCCTTCATGTGCAGCACAGTGACCATGTCCTTCATGCGCAGCACAGTGACCATGTCCTTCATTTTTGCAGTAGGTCTATAAAAACAGAAAAGTGTTCCTGTCGTACTGTAGAAAGGATCTTTGACTAGCAGCAGGTCCCTAAAAACAGTTCGCATCGAGGATCTTTGAAATGGGTCCTGAAAAACGGTACAGCACTCCTTTCACATTGAGGCCCTTTGACTAGTATTTTTGCAGTAGGTCCCTAAAAACAGCAGACTGCTGCTGTCATAAAGAGGCTCTTGGATGAGCAGTAGGATATTACAAACAGCAGCGCAAACCTGTTGTATAGAGGATCTTGGACTAGAAGTAGGTTCCTAAAAACCTATTGAGGATTGAGGATCTTTGACTAGTGTTTTTGCAGTAGGTTTTTAAAAACAGCAGACTGCTCCTGTCATATAGAAGCTCTTGGACTACCAGTAAGTTCTCAAAAACAGCAAACTGCTCCTGACATACAGTATAGAGGATCTTTGACTAGCAGTAGGTTCTTAAAAATCTTTAACTAGAGGTTAATCTTTAACTTAAAAACATTTGAGCACTACGCTCATCTTTGACTACAATTTTTGCAGTAGATCCTTAAACACAACAGAGCGCTCCTGTCATATAGAGGATCTTTTTTCCCTGCTATAAAGATCAGCATGCCATGTGATATTACTCTAAGGTCTTGATGCAATGCATTGTGGGAAAGCTGCTCTTGAACATAATGATGCGGAACATCTTGCCTATCATGCATGCATTAATATTATCTGTGTGTGCGTGTGTGTGCGTGTGTGTGCGTGTGTGTGCGTTTCATGATGTCATGGCATGGCAAGAGCTGAGACACTGATGAGTACAATTTGAACATGTTTGTAAAAATAAGATGCGTTTAACTGACAGCTTCAGCACTCCTGTCACACTTCTCCTTCCGTGTCATCTATGTAGTGTACATCTATGTAGTGAGGGTGAAACAGGCAGGGCAGGGCAAGGTCTGTGTAATGACCCTCTAATGGGACGTCAATGCAAAGCTGTCCAATGGACAAGCAGCGTTGTGAAGTGAGAGTCTGTCCCTTGTGGGTCAAAACATGTCTCATTTAAGTCCAAACGAGACGACAAAGGCAGAAGCTGTCCTTTCCTAATTGTGGTCTTTGGCTGTGATAAGTTCTGACCGCCCTCCTCTCCGAGGTGAATGTCAATAAGCGCAGTCATCTCCGGGGACGAGGCGGCGGCTTGCGGTGCCATTGACATTTCACTCTGATAGGAATTAGCCTCCACCCTCCATCCACCCTCTTCCTGTGCGGCCATGGATGACAATGGCGAGCTGGGATGACTTTCAGCGCAGTCATACAAAAAGACAATCAAGACGGTGCTCATTGTGCAGCAGGTCCATCTTCTAGCGGCAGTTCCGTTTCTGCTTTTAGCCACAATTACATCCCTGAATCACCATCAGCCTCATGGAATTTACTTGCCAGAGACGCTCATGAAGGGATGAGAATCACGCACACGTTTTCCTCAAAGAGATTACGTGCAAAGAAACAGTGCATCAAAAGACGCGCTAAAGCATCCAATCAGATGGCTCTGATGTCAGCCCTATAATGCTTCTTATTATTTCAATATCTGTGGACGCTACATGCAAGACTGCTAGCAGGTCACAGGTATTCCACTTGGAAGAAACGTTGAGGCTAGGTTCCATTCACCCACCCACCCATTCATCCATCGTTCCATCCCTTCATCCACCCGTTCATTCCATGCATTAATCCATCATTTGATGCATCCATCCATAAATCATTCAATTTCATCAATTCACCCAACCATGAATCAATCCATCCATCATTTCATCCAATCAATTTCATCAATTCACCCACCCATTAATCCATCCACCCATCATTCCATCCATGAAGCCATCATTCGATGTATCCATCCTTTCATCCACCCATTACTCAATAAATCCATCCTTTCATCCATTCATCCACCTATTAATCAGCATTCCTTCATCCATTAGACACATCTATCCATAACTCATTCCATCAATTCAGCCATCATTCAATGCATTCATCCATCCATTAATCCAGTCATTCATCATTCCAGCCATCCATAAATGCATTCATCCATCAATTCTTCCATCCATCCATCCAGCCATCCATCAGCCTATTAATTATTCACTCATTCATCAAACAATCATCCATTCATCCACAAAGCTATCCATCAATCCATTCATCCATCCATCGTAGTATTACTGAGCATTAACATCCTGTAAGTATTTTGTTGGCATGACAAAACCTTTCAAAATAAGACTCTTCGCATGTTTGACTATTTGCAAGTCCTCGCAAAAGTTGCTTTAGCAGGATGCTAACACGTAGCCTCGTGCTCCACCATCCCACGGGACGTTAGCGCTCATTTTGCCCTCCATGAC
This sequence comes from Dunckerocampus dactyliophorus, assembly GCF_027744805.1. Lineage (NCBI taxonomy): Eukaryota > Metazoa > Chordata > Actinopteri > Syngnathiformes > Syngnathidae > Dunckerocampus > Dunckerocampus dactyliophorus. The sequence goes on along the minus strand of NC_072836.1, from coordinate 4,171,692 downwards.
TTACTTCCACACGTTGCCAAGCCATCACAAAGCCTTCCTCAAGCGGCGGACCTTCTCGGTCGCAGGCGGGCGCTGACATGCCGCAACGATGTGCCCCAGCGAGACATTCTTCAAAATTACACATCATTTATTCTATTCTTTTTCTTTTCCACCTCATTTTCCCCCTGCTATAAATGTTCTTGACATTTCAAACTTCACCTGGAAGAAGTGTAAGAAAATGTCAATGTGAGATGATTGCCTTGGTGTGCAATCACAGTAAAAAAGGATGAACTTGTATCAACTTGCTGTTATATGTGCACAGCAAAGCACAACAGGTGTGAAAGACTATTTGACATTAAACAGAAACGTCTTATCACTTAAATTATACTTACACTGTCAGCTTGCGAGCATTTTTTTCAATTTATTCAAAGTTGATTGCTGGTTACCTCAAACAACAGCTCTGTTAGCTAATTTGTTTGCTGCTGGTCCCTATACACCACAAATACTGTAATCACTAGCTTAGTGCAGCTCTTTATTTATCTGAAAGCAAAAGAGGATATGAAAACTCATGATAGGTTCATGATTTGGCGCGCATGAGAAAGTAGAAAGGAAATCATAGCTCACTTTGGCCACATTGTCATTTATCAACAAGTATTTTGCACAACACAGCAGCAACAGAACCAATGCTGTAATAGCAGTAAAGAGAAAACTACTACTACCACTCCTACTGATGGATTCATTGTAAACAACAATACGGCAAGTGTAACACACACAGGTATCACACCAACACTTTAAAGTGCAGGCAGAGATAGATAAAGCTGCAAGATGCTGACCAGTCACGATACTCCCGATAGAATTTTTTCATACAACACCGATATTGCATTCCTGGGTATCGGCTGATGCAGATACCAGCACGAATCATACATACTTTTAAGACTTATTTTGTAGTGTGGGATGTTAAAAAGGCTTGATCAAGTGATATCACTCGAACAGATAATAGTCAGCAACACTCAGTATGAGAAAAACTCTTGCGTATCTTCATGTTGTTTATCGTGGTACTGCTTGGACTGCTTGTTTCTGTCCTGCTTGCTGATATCAGCGGTTTTAGATGCAGGCTGACGTTATCCAATACTTGTTTTTTTTCCCCTGATAGTGACATCAATATTGGATCGGGACACCCCAACTTCAAATGCAGATGCTGCCATCTTGCAGAGTTAATTAAAAAAAAAAAAAAAACTACACCAAGAGGTTGCCTACAGCCACAGTACAGTATACGATGTTTGTGGCTGTATGACATTAAAATGTGCCACCGCATCAAATAAGAGGCTGTCTGCCGTGTTGCCAGCCACAGGATTCATTTGACGGTTTGGACGAAGGCCTTAGAGGACGCTGTTTGATACGTCTGCCGCTGCCTGAGGCTGCTGTCAGAGCTGCTGCTGTCCTTCTTGGGAAGGAAGAATATTTGCCAGTAGTAAAATAGCTGGAAAAGTAGGTGAACATTAAGAGAAGACAAGAACACGCTTGCCATTTCTGAGGAGTGAATACTGGGATGGGTTGTAATAGAGTGAAAGATGCTTTTGAGTAAAAGGACGTGGGGGCTGCATTGACGGAGAAAAGGGTGGAACTCCACGTGGAGCAAAGACATGATGTGACGGTCAAAGCAAATGAAAAGAGGATGAGTGATTTAGGTCATTTCATTGAGCTCCCATTAAGGAGATGATTGATTTTCTCTCAGGAACAAAGTCACGGGTTAAACCGCTCATTTAGGAACACAGGACCTCAGTAATCTGCATATATTACACCCCCTATTAGGTGATGGGAGTATGCGTGCGTGTGTGCGTGCGCGCCGCCGAGCACTCTCCTCTTCAAATGACAGCGGATGACAATGAAGACAAAGAAGACTAAAATGGACAAAAGTGTTTCCAACGTTCTTCCTAAAGAGCCTCGGGCTATTTTACGTCATTATTACTGAAGACATGCGTGACTCAGCAAAAACTGCTGCACTTTAGCTTAATTGCCGGCCTTTTCAAAGAAAATGCATACACACATGTACACACAAGTACCTACACAGACTGTATACACTAGAAAATACATCATATACAATACTCGGCATGCACATTTTACATTAAGATGAAATATTGGTGAAGAAGCACGGCAAACAGCCACGTTGGTGCTGTAGTGTTTCCCACTCTTCTTTACTACAAGAGCACCACGAGAGACAGACACAAAGTGCTGTGCTAATTTTTTCCTCAAATAGTAGTCCCAAATAGTAATTCTGTCATGAATCAGGAGTCAACACCGGCAACTACATCAATGCACTGACTTACACGACCACTTTCAGGTGCAAACATACCTGTAGAACATGGGTGGGCAAACTGTGGCCCAAAGCGTCTTAATCCGGCCCACCGGGCATTTCCAAAATCCTTGTTTTAAACCTTTAACATGGAAAGTGTAGCTGGCAACAGGACTTGCCATGCTATTGCGGCACGATTGAGTCACCAAAACAGACGCAATCTGTAGCTTTTACAAAAAAAGCTATCCAAACAGTAACCTACCTGCTGCACCATGTGGGCATACAACCAAAAAAACACCCATATATTCCCGCCTCAAGGCATGCTGGGTCGCATTTTGCCGTTTGTTGCATTTTTGCTTGATTGCAAAATATGTTGATGAGTCCGGCAGAGAAGCAAACAAGGAGGAGTTAACATACTTGATTTCCAATGTTTTATTGTCCATATTGTTATTGCAGCTGGACTACCCAGCATGCCTTGCGGGCATTTGTAAACAGCAGTTTTTGAGTTACGCGTTATGTTTCGCGCTTAGTGGTTGATTTTTGTGGTGCGTTAGCTAGCTGTGGATGTGTTGTGTTTTCGCTTTGTTGCACTGTGAGGAAGTACATGCAGTATATGCAGTAAGTGCAGTTTTACTGCATTGGTATTGATACAATTTGAGATCTTGAGTTTTTCATGAAAAATGGGAGCAAGAAGAAGAGCGTTGCGTTCATGTTTGTGTTGAGTGTAATGAATCATCTTATTACACAGTGGTTACACTCGCGTGGCCATTAAAATGAAAATGTTCCTTTCAATACAACCTACACAGTTAATAAAGTTTTTATACTGTAATGCGGACAGTGTGAGCCATTAGACCAACTTGGTAACATGTGAAACCGGTCCTGCTTTGGTTAATTAGTGTGTTTCTTGTAAATATTCAATGTTGTTGCATTGAATATGATGTCCCACACACGTGCTTTCATAATCGACAGGCACTCCTCCTGTCTCACAGGTTTTCATCTCTCCTTCATGCGCTCGCTTTAATTAGACGTCTGCTCGGCATCTTTTATCTCATGCTGGCTGTGGATCACTAGCGAGCTAGATAGACAGATATACTGATATAGTTTATTCATCTCGTGAGGGAAATTAAGAAAGCCTCCTCCACTCAGCGCTTTGAGGGGAGGGGAGGGGAGGACCACTGAGACGCACGCCTCCGAACATCACGAGGAAGCAAATGTACGCCTGACTATTAAACTCGCACCTCTGTGCTGTATTTTTTTTTTTTTTTTTTTACGTGTTTTTAATGAAGGGAATCATTCAGGAGAAAGGTGTAGCCTCCAGTGTCTGCTGTCACTGAAGAACACCTTCCACATCACATCACATCACATCTGGAGAAAAACACACGCCTCTCACCGAGGGAAGTGAAGGAGTTTTTAAAATGAGCCATTTGCGGCATAAACATGAAGCCATAATCGAATCATTTCAATTAGGCAAGCTACTGATGAATAATAAAGACCTGCCTGACCTACCTGGCAGGTGATTAAGTCTCACAGGTTTGTGAAAAGTAGGTAAGGAAAAGGACCACCACCGTCACACGTCCCCGCCAAGCCATCAAAACAAACAAGGAACATTCTTCATTTCCACCACACAATCAGTACAGTGCAACAGTGGCAGGTGGTGAGGGTCATGGCTGGCGGCACTGACCCCTTTGGTGTTTATGCTAAGACGACACACGAGATTGGGTCTACGACAAATGAGACGAGACGAGATTTTAACATTACTTTTAAGAAAAGTACAATGAAAAAAAAATCGAATCTAAAATCGGAAGTATCGTGAGTGGTCAGGCGGTGTTAGGGAGTATTGTGCCTGTTGTGAGATCATTCCAACCTGCAACAAAAGCCTGTTTTTTTTCTGCAATCAAGTCTGGTGCTTGTGTGTCTCACCGAGCATAACAGTAACATCACTGACACCTAGTGACCAGTGTAGAATACTACACATCATAACGTCTTTGAATGCATCTTCTGAATGCCTTATTTGTATTTTACTTCATTTAACCATTTTTATGCTTTAAAACACTTAATTTAGGTAAAAATATGTAAAATTTGCTTAAATGTAAATCTTGTACTAAAAGGCTGTATTCGACCCCAAAACAGCACGATTTTATTAATGCTTAGATTTTTGAAAAATCATGAGAGTGAAGCCGTAAAATTCAAAGCACTAAATGCTGAGGGATTACTCTCTTTTTTCCTTCTCCGGGAAAAGCGCTCATACTTTGCTGTAAAAGTCTCATCACCTTCTGTTGAGCTTGGCTGTATAATCCTCCAGTAGAGTTCATTCATTCATTCATTCATTCAGCAGAGCATAAAAACATATTCAATGCATTCGACTTGTTGCTAAATCTCGCTGAGGTTAATCGGACCCAGTGCACTCACTGAAGTGCACTTAAGCCAAGAGGAGAGATTTGCCACAGCCTCATCTCAGCTTTCTGTCCTGTATTTGATCAGGAAATGTGCAAACGTAACTATTTCTACCTAGGATGAGGTTAAAAAGGACCAGAATCACACAGAAAATACATTTACCTCACAGTTCAATGGACAAACATGAATATCTATTTATTATTTGCTTATTTTTACATTTTTCATTATGACGGATGAGGCTCTGATGCCTTTGAGGACGTGTGTATTCCATGTAGGCTAGCATGCCGTACAAAGCATTTTGAGCACAACCCATAGGGGGCGCCATGGGACTGTAAGCACCTTGTGGTGTGACCTTCAGCTAGCGCTTACAAATAGATATTCCATCAAGGTAGCTGTAATGAGTCAATTAGCTGGACTAACAGGAGTTCTATGATGCTTTTTATTGCTTCATTAAGATTATTTATGTGGTTCCAGCGGTGGTTAGTGTTTATTATTATGGGATAGGTAATCCTCAAGCCCCACAAAGTCTATGAATATGAAGCATGGTTATTAATTACACCCAGTAAATCACTTTTTCCTTGCAGTCAAGTTCTGTTGGACCCGTCTGGCACCACAGAGCACAAAACACAGCTTGGGTTATGAACGCAAACACTTGTCTGCTTGTGTGTTGTGTAACGTGAGAAGTGGATGCTATTTATTTATTTATTTATTTATTTATTTATTTAAAATGACACAGAAGGCACATCCCTGATGCCCGAGCAGGGGATGAATTATGCATTTAAGTGTGGGTGATGATTCAACTGCTAAATAACTGATACTTTTAAACAAGGGAAAAATAAGAAACATAGCTCACATTACTCAGCCTAGTGGTTTGCTGCCCGGGGAAGAAAATAAATGAGGGTTTTATTAGTCTCCTTGGTGTTATGTTGCATACACAGTATAATATTACATACTGTACATTTTTTTGTGTTTTTTTTCCCCAAATACGGTATATTCCGGACTATAAGTCACATTTTATTTCACAGTTTGGACTTATCGTCAGGTGTGACTTATGTAGCAAAATATATAGTGTATGTAATTCAACATGTGCTGCCTCAACGCTAAAGTGGGGTAGTGGTTGGGCTTTTAGAGACACCTGGTGGTCACAATAATTCATTGCGTTGAGCTTGTGACGCAGTTTGCCACACAAATTGAATACTGACACTTTTTGTTCCACAATACTTTGTGTGTCTGTAAGTCATGTACAATATAATGATAGGATACCTGTGTGGCTTGAAAAATGTGCTATTTTAGACAGCGGCGTTTTTTTAATTAGGATGCTAATTACGTTGAACTTGGAGGTTGCAGCTGCCGCATCAGCCACTGACATAATAAATACACACGTATGATTTTCAGTCTATTTTGCGAATACAAAAATGAAGTTCTGGTGTTAAAATATGGATGTTTGATATGCTTCTATACACCAGGTCCAGGTGCCATGTTCCGTATTGAAAGCGTCTTTTTCCAGAACAATTTGACATTTCTTAAACAGATCCGTTTTTATTGTGTGTGACTTGTTTCAGCTTCTGTAGCTTTAATTTATCCCCTTGTTGGTGTAGACATTTACCCCTCCCTCTGGCCTCGTCGTCTTCTCTTGTGAATTTAATGTTAGGAGCGGTGCCATGACACTCCTAAAAAAAAAAACAAAAAAAACAAAGCTTGCTTTGATGATAGCTCCATCATAACTAAATAATAAATGTGACTTATATGTATGGTTTTTTTTCCTGTTCATGACACATTTAAATAAAAAATATGGTAAAAAATGCTTGTATGCAACATCACATATATTGGACTTTAAGAAGACATTAAAGAACTATTACAGAGAGGACGCACAGAAATGGAAAGAACCTCTGCAGGCTGGACCAAAGCAGACTGGGCGGAGCTAAGCCGGAGGCAGGTAGCTCATCGCGGGAAAAGACAGCATTTCCACAATAACGAGCAGGATTAGTATTAAAATAATGTTCACGGGCAGCTTGCAAGACTCCACACTTAATTTCATCTGAGATTGTTGGCCTACTTCGGTGGGTGCTGCTGTTTTGGTTAGCAAAATGTGCAAGTGTGAATGACAGGTGGAAAAAAGGAGGTATCTATTTGGGAAGAGCAAGAGGAAGTATGCTACAAATATTTGCATCAAAGGTACTGCTCACCTCCATAATCATGAGTCAGGAGCTCGAAATAAACCAGAAGGAGCCAAAGCCAGCAAGCAAAGTTTAGCCAGGAAGACATCGTATGAAAGGAATGTCGCATTAAAAGTCACAACATCTCTGACACGGCTAATGAAAGCTTTTACGTGTGGGCGGCGGCGGTGGCGACTAGGAAGTCAGACGTGAGCAAGACCGTGAATGTTATCAAAGCCAAGACTGGCTACAATAGAAGCTTCCAGCAGAGAAATAATAAGAAGCAGTATCTGAGGCGGGCCAGCATCAAACATTTGCATAACTTTGTGATGATGTGCTAGTTTTTCCTGGTGTCATCTCTGGCAGACAAGCTGCTTTCTGTCTTTGACGCCGGCGCAGCGGGAAAAGCAACGTCTTTGCTGTTGCTCATAAGGCGCCTCATTTGGACAAACTTTCCCTTCTTGGGAGTTCACGTTCTATCATGACTAAACTTGCGTAGACGGTGTTGGTTTGGGGTGTGACGGTACATGGATTCATAATCACATGATTGCAATTGTGACTGCACGGGACACATTAAGTGCGGGACAGGAAGTCCTGTGATAGTCACGCGTCCACTCAGTAAACAAATATAGTGCCGCTAACGATCGTGCCAAGGCAAATCCAGAGTTTGAAGACCCCCTTCCGTCGTTCAAGTCTCCTGTTGTTCTTTGGCCTGCCAAATACATTTAGGCTACCATAAATACATTTGCCGCTACCTGTTCACCCTCAAGCGCAATATGAATCTTGTTTTTCCAACTTGGCACAGTAGATGGCATCGTCACTCTGCTTGTCACCACACCTCATACACACCTGGTCTGTCTCAAAAAAGCAAGTACAGTAATCCCTCGTTATCACGGTTAACTGCTTCTAGACACGACCCTGATAAGTGAATTTACGCAAAGTAGGTTTCCTTATTTATAAATGGAACATTTTGCTAGTTAACATAGAAAAACAGTCTAAATGCAGTTTTTAACATTAGAGCCCTCCACACATGAAATAACACCCCTATAGTCACCTTTACACTCATAAGACATTTAAGACATAAATGAGACTTGTGTTGTTGTAAATGTGTTCCTTTGGGCAATTAAGTGGCCTGCAATAAAAGCTTGTTGTCACGGTGATCAAGTCTGTTGTGTCTCACCCAACATTACAGTAACATAACTGACACCTAGGGACCATTGTAGGATACTACATACTGTATCATTACATCTTTGAATGAGTCTTCTGAATGACATATTTCTATTTCAGTTTTAGTCATTTTTAGTCACAATGAATGAATAGATTTTTGAAAAACCGTGATAGAGTGAAGCCACGAAATCCGAATCGCGATGTGGCGAGGGATGACTGTAGCAAGAAATCTAGCGACTTTTTCTGGTTTGGAGATGAACAAAAAAAATTTTGTTTTGCTCTTATTTTCCTCTCCAACAGCGTCCATAAAAATGGTATACACATGCGTCATGGCCAATGACGCCAGTGAGAGGATGACATACACTCGATGACATTATGGTTATATATGGCGCATACAGTGCCGTAGCGTTACAACCCTACTACGTGCTAAGCTAAAAGAAAACATCTCATCGGCAATGGACGTGTGCTGGATGGACCAGGTGTGGAGGAAATGTTGGGCTGTGAAATATTCATCATATGCAGGACAGCTGGGGAGAGACTTACTCCAGCAGCAGGAAGCAGAGAAGCAAATAAGAATAATAAAGTTCAGGAAAAGCTTCTCTGAATTAATTCACAGAGTTATTGAATATATTTGAACCTGCAGGGAGATCAATATGCAACGTCGGGCCTTGGAAGAGCAAAATGATGCTGGAGAACCCAGCAGCAGTTGTTGTGTCATAAACTACGCTCATGTGTGCGCCCGCAATCGTTTGTCAGATGCAGCTCGCCAACATAAGTCACATTTGTGCATCATCCCTCATAAATTCTCTTTAAAGCCGCCCCTAACTTATTTCTTGTCCGCCCCCCCCCCCCCAAACTCTCTACCACCCGCTCGCTTTAGATACATTTCTACTTTCTGCACTCACACGAAATTAGGAAACAGGAGTTTGTTTTTCCTCCTTAAACCAAAATTAGACTCCGGCAACCTCCAGAAAGCTGCCTTCCCACACACAATCAATTAGAGATTATTGGTGTCTGATTTCCATGTTGAGTAGATTCAAAGCAGGTTAAGGAAGATTAGGCCTGACAAAAATGTGAATTAGGATCTTTTTGTTGCTTCGCATTGAAATGCAATTGTCACTATTTTTTCCCACACGTACAAGCACATGCGTTACGTTTGGAAGAAATCCAAATGTTCTGTTCACCATCTTTAAATACATTTTCAGTGGTCTTTCTGCCATTCTTCATGGGAGGTCCTGGACTTTAAAAAATAGCAATGAATAGAAAGAGTGAAAATAATCCACTCTTGCACAACAGTACATTCATGCACATATTAAAGATAAAGATTGATGCTACCAGCGGAGCTTGAGCCAGGGCAGCAGTGCCAACTTGCCAATCCAAGATTGTATCGTCCTGCATCTGAAATCTCCCATATTGCTTGATTCCGGACTCCGCCCCAGCACATGTATCCAGCAGCTGCCGGATAGAGCCCATGTGATCACAACAACAGCGTGTGCTAACGTGTTAAGAAAGGAGCAGGAGTGATGTCGACCGAGTGTATTTTTTGTTCAAGTTCGAAAAAAACGTCGCAACTGAGTGCAAAACCTGTCATGCACAAGTTTCCCGTGGTGTCACAGAACCGGGGAAGTTTAACACGACCAAACTCATCGTGCATTTGAAGCAGCATCACCTGGGAAACTCTCACGGGACGACAAGAAGTCATTAGCTATAACAGAAAAGATGACCAACCCCTGTCGGTGGTGAGCAAAGTCAGGTTTAAATGCTCAAACCTTGCTATATTATGCCTAACCATCACTGCATTGTGGATAAAACTAAAGTAAAATCACTTGACCAAGCCTTTCTCAACATTCCACAATAGAAAATAATGAATAAAAGTATGTATGATTTGCTTTGCTATTGGTATTGGAAGTGAAAAGGTTGTATGGGGACACCTGTAGTTAATATAGGAAACCACACATGCGAGGGTAGGGGTGGTGATCTCCTGTGAGGGACAGAGACGATGAAAGACATGACTCACATGTCTAGACACCCAAGGCTGTTTGAATCGGATAATAAGCATGTGGAGGACTTGTTTTGGAGCCGAGAGACCTCCAGCCTGGACCAGATATTCATAGCACGTCAGTGTGGCATTACTAACACTAACATTAGTCAAATCAAATGGAATAATGGACACAAACCATATCTTCCTAACACAAAGCTACGCGGGTTGGCATCCGCTACAATCACGTTAGTGCGACTCAAGATGGCAATTTTTTTGTGCGTGTGTGTCATCAAAACGTGAATTTGCTGTAATTTGTAACTTCCTGATGGACTTTTACTGCATCATCACTCACTGGCTGTTAACTGCAGCAGTCTGGAATCGAACAGCGGTCTCCTCACGGCTAAATCCGCTCTTAAAAATTTTAAGAGGATGTAATTTTCAGGAGATGGCGCTGCCTTGAAACATCCTAACACGCATCATTTGATTTTTTCGAAAAAAAGAAAAAAGTTAGAGGAAGCGAAGGCCGCTAAGAAGCTTCCATGCTGGCTGATCGAACTGCTGATCCGTTTAAAGACGGCGAGCCGCAGAGAACATCCTGGCTAATGCCACAAAACCCCCCGCACAACGCACAGGTAATCGACTCAGCCCGGCTTGGGTCACAGGACCTAAAACGACCGCTCGTTGGCTTTAAAACTGCCTCTCTGCTGGCCGTGCAGGCCGCAGGGTAATGTTGGATTTCACCATCCACACCCGCCACTAACGAGCCTTTTAGGACGGAAGCGTGAGAGATCACAGGGGGAAGTCGATCAGGTAGTAAACGGCTTTTCAGAGTGGATAAAATGCTTGTCCGACAGCAGCAATTGCTTTCAACACAACAGGGGGGCAGGGGCAAGTTTCAGGTGCTAAACTTCACAGTCTAGTTTCAGCACTGCAGTACAGTACCCCGAGACACAGGCCGCGTCCTGCCTCTGTTACGTCTCTCATACGTAACAAGGTGAAGGCGGAGTCAGCGCTGTTTGTACAGAAAAGTGGGAAAATTATGTTCATGCAATAATAACTACTTTTGTTATATGAAGTAAAATAAAAATCACATTCAAACAGGAACAATAACGTCTTAAGACCACACTAGAAGGTACAAGAAGAAGAAAATCGAAGATTAAAAAAACAATATAAGGACTAAGATCCGCCGCCTGGTGTCAGGGTGCTGATTCAGCATTCTGCGTGTAAGCGGTGCTTGTCGACCATGTTGTTCCATCAGCACAAAGTGAGCCGAGCGGCACAAAGCTTTTAATGAGTTCCAGAAAGTGAAATTAGACACAGGCCATATTCCAATTCAACATACCTGGAAGTTTTTAAGATGTGAGGCAATGAAGAGGAGTAGGCAGGACAGCAGAGCAGCCCAAACATCTTCACCATCATTTGTAGTCAACACGCAACGCTCGCTCAGAGTTTAGAAACATCCTCAGGAAGCAAAGCTCAGCATTAAAAGTCAGCTTTCCTGAACACGTCGCTGCCAAAGTAAAACCTCTGAGCACATGGTGACCTGTGAGAAGTCTGCGGTGGAAACTTCACCCCCACGATGTCGGGTCTCAAGCTGTATGAAAGTTGAATGCATATCTGCTGTGTAGTTGTGGGCTGGGGGGTGGCGGGGAGGTTGCATGTCATTTTAAAGGGCGCTGTGAGAGCAAACATGAAAAACAACAAACGTTCTTCTGTCACTTCGTGGGTTTGGTTGTTTTTTTTGTCACAAGCAAGACAGAGCCGCCCGTGAGTGCAGATGGCGGAACCCATTGCTCGTTGAGAAGAGCGATATGTGCTTTCATGTTAGTCTCCAAAAGTGCCAAATAAGACCAGAAAAAGTGTCTAGATTTGTTGCTTTTTTAAAAGAAAACATTCTAGAGGGATCTGATTACTCGCTAAACATCGCAACAAAGTCGCTAAGTTGGCAACGCTGATCCCTTCGTATTCTCTGTCAGACCAGGTGTGTATGAGGTGCGTTAAGCAGCAGAGTTACGACGCTACCGACTGTATGGAGTTGGCTACATTCTGAGACAGTCCCATTGTAATGAGCGAGGGCGAACAGGTAGTGTAGCATCTACAAGGTGGGCCCATAAGCCCATAAGGCTAAAAGAACTACAGTTCCCATCATGCTTCAGTGCGGCACAAAAGTAGTTGTTGAAGTTTTATGCGGCGATCGTGTTTTGGTCTGACAAATCTTAAGTTTGATCAACTGTAGAATTACTTCTTCTTCTGCTTGGAGTGCAGCGGCTCACGTCTCAGAGGTAAGGAGTGACGTTGGGAACACCAAGTATAGCTTGGATTGCAAGGTTTATAGTGCGTCTTTCTGTTTAAATATCCCACGTTACAACATGGACACCTGCTGCTTGTAGGCAAATGCAGCCAATATATGGACAACATTTTTGTTCTATTTCAATCTGGTGGGTGTGGCTAATATTCAGGTGCGCTCAATAGTCCGGAATTTACGGTAATAGTTTGGCTTTTCATGTTTCATGACAAAATATGAGAGCTGGACAGCCAACACTTGGCACTACCTGGAGTGGGAATGCAAGAAGAGTTGGGAAGCACCCGAGTATCGTCCCAGTGAGCTCACTGATGTACACCACCATTATTTTCCGTGCCACCGTGTCGTGTTCCCGCATCAAAAGGCTTTCAGCGGGTCGACGAGCGCTGTCAAGGCAGTCCTGCCTCCTATCTGCCCTCCTGTTCAAATCCTCTCCTCCTCCTCGCTCGTTTTTTTCCCTCTCTGTACTTTGCCGCTGTGACACGGTGACAGCTGCGAAATAGGAGGACAAAATAAATAAATCACTGCCTCTCAGAGACTCCCGATAAGGAGGCCAGGCCGTGGCGGCTTTGCTGCATATTTACTCTGGCGCTGTCATTCCATGACAATGACATCTTTTTTTTTTTTCCATGCCAGCGGCTGCCGATACTGCGCTAAAACGACCTTTATCCCACCCGCCGATGCACCGGATGACCCTGGTGACCCGACATCATCCTGAATAGTGCTCTTGTAAAGATGACACAACGTTGTGGAGGGAATAAATAAATCACATGTCGGCAGTATGACGAGCGGAGACGAAGAGAGAGAGGCAGGATGAGGGTGGTGATGATGGGCGGCGAGAGAGAAGTGCGAGTCAGGGGAGGAGAGATGATAATGATGAGCTCTGAGGCCACAGACTATTTTAGGACTTCCCAAAAGTCAAGCTCAAACACACTGCGGCACGTTTTCTTTTAGCTTTTTAACGTGAGCACCTTTGCCTCTTATGACCGCCGCTCACTCAATTAGACAACATTTACACAAAAACATGCCTTAATACTTTTCTAATCTGCCCCAATCACGTCCATAGATCACCATTTCACGTACTGTAGATGTATACAGCACATACACTACTTGCTTTTTTTCTACTTGATTACATTTTTACTTGATTACATTTTTTACAATTCTCTGGAGTACTTGCTTCTTTGGGCGTCGTGTTCTTCGAGTATCCATTGTTTTGGAAATACATTTAAAAAAATGTAATACTGCATTTATAATGCTTGATAGCTAGACAACTGTATTTTTAATTCCATCCATATATACGCATATACATATGCACAGATACATATATATACATAAATATACACCTCCACACACATATACATATCTTTACAATGGCTACATTGCTGTACTATTTGGATACAGTATACTGTAATTTATTCATTTTTACTATAATTATTTTTTAATGTTAGTAATTTACACAGTTTTTTTAAACAATATATGATATAGATAATAAAAAAAATACAAATTAAGTATGATTATTTTATATTTAATATATTAAATATCTTAATTCATGCAGCTTGTTTTTCCGTCTTTATGATTTACAACTTGCACACAAATATGTAGTGTTTACGAGCTTTTATACTATTTAGTACATTTTTACTATAATATATCAATTTTTAAAATAATTGGAATAAAAATAATAAAACACTTATACAAGTTTAATTAATTTTTAATTTTGTAATAATTTTAACATTTAATTACATTTGTTTATTTGTTTATTTTCAAAAGGCCCATAACACGAATGCACTATTGTTGCAATATGCCGGTACAAATTCACATGACAATGAGCTATTCTCTTCTACGCAATTCTAGATGGAGCGATAGCGAGAGATAGATGTGTAAAAATGTAAATCAGCAGTATGACAGCTTGGCCTGGTTTTCTTCTCAAGAGAGAATGAGAGCTGACATGAGGCTGCATGAGTCTGCATGCATCAGCAATCAAACACGCCTGCAACGCGCTTGTCGACCTCGCATGTGTGCGTGACGATGTCGCCTGTGCCGTCTATACAGAGAAGGTCACATGCTCCAGCTAGCAAAGTAAAGCGCCTGTCTGGCAGGCAAGGCACACACAGTAGATTGTTATCTGTGGCTGTAACACACAGATGAGATTCTAATAAGGCAATTGGCCGGCGTCGTGGTCGCTAGTGACGCTCCTGGACAGAGTTGAAAGGTGCTGTCAAGGAAACAGATGTGGCTGCGGGCTGGATGCCCGATTTAAGACTCACAGGAAGAGCAACACTCTTATGCTCAAAAATGGACAATGCCGCTTGCCGCATCCTTTGGGACATTTGTGTACTGTTAGCCAAAACGCAACAGGCAACTTCACCACTGTACACTTTCAATGAGGCGGGATGGAAAATCAGTAACACGTGTCCCTAGACCACCAAAATTTGAAGAAAATATTTTTGTTGGGGCTTCCAGGCTTCGCTACACATCTTCAAATGTTCTGCCAGCTATCAGTAAGCTACAGACGTATACGTCTGATCATTATACAGCATACCACTGCAGTTGGTACCCCAACAGAAGGTTGCCTTGCAGTGGCATGGTACAGATCACATTCTTTGGCACCCTTCCCAACGTCTGACGTTGGAAATACCCCAAAACAAATCAACTGCTGATGAAAAAGTCTGACACTTTTGTTGTGCTTGCATGGCAAAACTTTCAGAGATAAAGACGGCCAAGAAGTTGTCTTCAAAGTCGGTCCGTCTTTTTAAGGACAGAGGAAAACAGCACCGAGGTCCGGTTCAAGCAAGACGCAACCTTGCATGACGGACCCAAACAGCCCGACAGAGCACCGTGTTTCCTCTAAAATGTCCTTTAAGGAAAGCTTGTCTGCAAACGTTTAAAAATGCAAGCAGAGGGGTCAACACGGGCCCGCTTCGGAGAATCAAAGATGTGCCGGCACGGCTGGATGCGTCCGTGTTGCCACTCAGGCGGATCGGCGACGTGGAGGAGACAAAAGGTCGTAGACGTGCAGGGACACGGCGGGACAAAATGCGACACTAAAGCTGCTTTATCGCGCTCCAAACAGGATGCTGACCATGAAAAAAAAGGTTTTTAGTTTAAGGGGGTTTACGACGTACGTGCTTCCAACATTCCTGATGCTCATGCTGAGGTCTTGTGGGTCTCCAGGATAATCCCCAAATAAGAAACAACCAAAGTAAAAATTTCATGCTTGAGCAGAAGCACTCCAGATAAAATAAATAAACGGCCCCACAACTGATAGAAAACAAGACGCGGTGATAAAGTCCTCTAAAGACCAGTAAATCCAGTTTCATCACACGTTATCCAATAGCAATGCAGTCGGGTTGTCCCTCGCTACATCGGTTCAAACATCGCGCCCTCACTGTATCGCAGTTCTTTAAAATTAATTAATAAATAATCACTGTTTTGTGGTTGAATTATTAGTCAAAACATATGCATATGTTAACACATTGCACATATTCTTGGCCCAAATTAAGTGTTTTCTATCATAAAAATGACAAAATGAAGGAAAATATAAATATAAGGCATTTAGAAGATGTTGTTGTGTAATATCGGTGACTTTGTGTGCACCTTACGAGGCGGGGCCTGAGAAGTGATGTGTGTGACGGCTAACTACTGTGGAGTTGCTGAGTGTTGGAGTGGTGAGCAGTATGGAGCGTGCCGGTGACTGGCGTGAGTTGTGGCTGACAAC
This sequence comes from Dunckerocampus dactyliophorus, assembly GCF_027744805.1. NCBI lineage: Eukaryota > Metazoa > Chordata > Actinopteri > Syngnathiformes > Syngnathidae > Dunckerocampus > Dunckerocampus dactyliophorus. The sequence goes on along the minus strand of NC_072836.1, from coordinate 4,155,705 downwards.
AGCTCCCTGTTACATTGATGAGACGATAGCCACCAGGTATTCTGTCAATGCTAACATGTAAGTCTATGTAATGACTTATTTATGTTTAAGACGTCTTCTTTTCTATTATTATGTCAATATTGGGTAAAGTGACTATAGGGGTGTTATTTCATGTCTAGAGGGCTCTAATAATGCCAAAGAAGTTCTTAAACAGGTTTCCTATGATCTAACTACAAAAATATTCAATTTACATATAAGGAATCCTACAATTCACTTATCACTGTCGCGTCTGGAACCAAATAAATGCGATAAACAAGGGACGACTGTACAAGGGAACACACACGCCTTCATTGCCAAACATGTCTGCCATTTCTGATTTCTAAACTTCACTAATCAGCATCACCAAATACCTAAAATGCAGACTAATCAATCAAATCAGGCAGCTTTCATAGTGAGCCTCCCTTCAGCGAACATAATACCCCAAAAAATGATTTTCTAGAGTGTATTTTGTGGACTTTTCTGCTTACCCCAGATTTGGTTTACTCTCTCATCATAGGAACTAAAAATCAATTCATTTCGCCTTTAAAGATAACTGAACTTCACAAAGCAGGCTTGAAAAACATGTTCAACAAATCCTACTCAAACAGGAAATGATGTGTACTACAAGCCGACAAACCCCAGCCTTTACGGTGTGTGTCGTCACTGGCTGACTGAAGCATAAACCGGGCTTTAGTGCTCGGATCTTGTTGCCATGCCGTGACATCACAGCTCCGTGGTTGATTTGGCAGCATCTGCTCACCCGCACTCCACATTATAACGGTTTTAATGAATAGCTTGTCATTACATCTCCATGCAGTACAGTAGATGGCATCGTAACTCTGCATAGTCAGAGGCGCTTCCGCTTGCTTCAGGAAGGTACTCTTCAATTTGCAAGATTGCTAGCCAAGAACTAGCTTGACAGCACAGGTCAAATGAACACATGACCGTCAAACAGAATGACAGTCTTGACAACAACAATGAACTCTCGTTCTACGCGGCTAACGACGACTAAATCGACAATCATGCACGGGCCATTAAACCGCAGCATGAAATGAAACACCCGCAAGTCAATAACTTCATATTCGGTTGTTAAATAATATTTAAAAATACACTTACTGCGTTATTACGTGGTACTAAAATGGTTTCACATTTAGCATTGACCGTGCGAGTGGCTTGGCTGTGTCCGCCGTGCTGCTGAGGAGGTGAAGTTGGTCAGCAGATGTTGTGCTGCTTTGCTGGAGAAGGCCTTTCATCTCTTGGGAGAGTTTGATTTCTTGCATTTATGCTGCAGCTGTTCAACTCCAAGTTTAATAAGAGCGAGACTCACTCAGTGTGATGATGATGATGATGGTGGTGGTGGTGGTGGTGGTCTGGACCGGAGGCCGGCCCACATGAGGGCTGAAAGACTTTCCATCATGATGTGAAAAGTGAGACTAAAAGCAAGGTGGCGCTATGCACAGTCACAGGCATCCCTGCTTTGTTTTTGGTGCTTTAAAATATCCGTCATTTACATGCTTGCCGCTTGAAGGGTGCGCTGCTGTAACCAGATTAAATGTTTAATTAGCGACGACTGAGGGGGGGATAACACCGCCAAACACCAGCGTGTGAGCGTGCATATCCTCCGTGTTTATTTCCCGCTCGTCTAAACGGAAACAGCCTGACGCGTGTCTGCACGTAAGCTAATCAGTGATTAGATCGAGCTAGCTGCCGCTAACTAACGTGCTGTAGGGAGAGCACACGAGAGATGAAAAATGGAAGAATCCATAGCGAGGAGGGTCCAAACAGAATAGAACGGTGATGTATTATGATGTTTTTATTTTATTTGCCCATACAAGTGTAACGGGTGCCGGCCTGTGAGGCTGTGCAAGTGTACGTTGGTAAACCTCACTCCCTCTGCCTTAAGAGCTGCGCTGAACACGCGGTGGACAGTCCAGGCTTTTGGCCGTGTGGTCAGCGCCCTCACCTCCCATTACAAAGGTCCTGTGTTCGAGCCCTGGTGCAGGCGGTGCGAAACAGGGCGGGTTACATAAGACCACTATGAAGATACGAAACTCCTTTTACTGACTTGACTTCTTACGAGTCTCTCACTAAAGTCAATCAGGTTCTCCGTTTACGTGAGGTGAGTCACTCATCACAAAGCACACACGCAAAAACCTGCACATGCGCAACAAATGAGTGAAACTCGAGTCTTCTGCAAACTTTGAGTCGGTGGAAGCTGTGTCTTTGTCGAGCAACCCCGAGCCAGTGAAACTCGAGTCCTCGTCAGCGAAAGCAGAGTCTTTTTTTCGAGCACCTGCGAGTCAGTGAAACTTGTGTCTTCATCAACTCGTGAATCAGTGAAACTCTAGGCTTCGCCGAGCACACGTGAGTCAGTGAAGCTCAAGTCTGCATCCACTCGCGAGTCAGTGAAAGTTGAGTCTTTGTCGAGCACCTGTGAGTCAGTAAAACGAGTCTTCGTCGACCCATGAGTCAGCGAAACTCGAGTCTGTTAACCCTTGAGTGAGTGAAACTCAAGACTGTCACTCGTGAGTCAGTGAAAGCTGAGTCTTCGTCAACCCATGAGTCAGTGAAACTTGAGTCTTCGTCGAGCACCTGCGAGTCAGCGAAACTGGAGTCTTTGTCAACCCATGAGTGAGTGAAACTTCAACTCGGGTCGGAAGGGGAAAGGAGAGTTGATATGAAGCAAGGAGCAGATATGTTGCTTTTTCCATACTGTGAATGCTAATACATAATATAATGCTAATACACGTACACATAATGCTAGTACATAATGCTAATACATGTACACATAATGCTAATACATGTAAACATAATGCTAATACATTGATACATATTGCTAATACATTTATACGCAATGCTAATATATTTATACATAATGCAGTTGGCGTCAGGGTTGTGCAATTAATGGCATGTTACCTGGTTTCCTCTCATAATTGAGGTAGTGGTAGCAGGGGTGAGTAATGTATTAGTGTGATTACTGCAATTGGAGTAATAAGCTACAAAACAATAGAAAAAAGGAAGCAAAGTTGATTGTGTTGGCAGTGACAGCAGCAGTTATGCTGGTTGTGCTCCAGTCATTGACATGCATAGAAACAAAACATCCCAGAGGGCCTTTCAAAATCACCTAACCATCTGAACACGACATGAAATATTAACGCATGCAGCTTTAGCTAATTACGAGACACTGTGCCGTACGCGCACCGCTCCATTAGTTAGCGCCGTTATCCTCTCTGCGTTTCCACTCGTCTGTGGGGTTTGAAGCGTAATTGAGCGGCACACCACAAAGCGCGGGCGATAAACGTCCTTGGTCCTCACAGCGAGCCGAGCGCCGCCGACACGCGTCCGAAGAGCCGCGCGGCTCGTCTGTCAGCGACATGACCGCCGTGCGGGAGGCATGACACGGCGAAATTTGTCTTTGTCTCACAGCATCTGTGCACCTCCATCACGGGACCTGACTCATCCCAAATTTGGGGGGATGAAAATCAGCAGGTTTCCGGCCATTTTGGCTCAAATGGAGTCCGTCAGTGGGCAACCGTTGACTGCACACAGAACAGGGCTTTAACTGGAGGCAGGCAAGAATGATTACATATAAAAAGTACATTTTTAAAACTTGAATAATGGATTTTGGAGCAAACTGAAACAGTTAAACAGTGAAAAGGCTACTTCCTGGTTGACAGAAGATGACACCAATAAAAGGGACAGTGCCCAAAAGCCAGCTGAAAGTGCCGAATTTGTGATTGCTTTCCTGTTTGTTAGCAGCAGGCTATTCCCTAGTAGTGCCAATCAGAATAAGACTTGTGTGATCATGCTCGGCGGAGGCAATAAACGTGTCCATTACAAATACCTGCACACTGACAGACCATTAGACAGCACAACTCCGCCTGAGATTTGTCAAATTAAAACCCTGCGGTCGCAGGCTTGACGGAAGGCCGAGGGGGCGGGTGGGCAGCATGCTGTCAGGACATGACTGACAAACGGTCATTGGCGCGTGTCAGGCTGACCTGTTGAGCTTTGACAAAGACCAAAACCATGCTGGCTCCATTCTAGAACATGGATGTTACCGTACGCTGACAGCTTCCACGCGCTGTATATCTCCATCACAGCGGAGCCGCGGCTGCCAGAACTGCAATTCATTCTTAGACTCACTAATCACCAATGACGCACGCGGCCGCCGTCACCTGCGGCACAATGAAGGTCTAATGAAAAGCAACGTGTCGTTTCTTAGCGGCTGGCTACGCAACTCAGCACACACAAATCGATTTTTGCCGAGTGTTATGCGGTCACCTAATGCAAGCAGGAAAAAAAAATCTGATTACAATAATATTTTAATTAAGATTTTTAATTTTCCCAGCTCGCCCTGAGGGAGGGAATTTGGAACGTGGCAATAACTGGAAAAGCAACCGCTTGATTCTGTGAAGAGCAATCTGGAATTACAACACTGACAGTCGCAGTATTAGTAAAGGCTAGAACCACACGATCTAACACATCGGTGACCAAACTGCAGCCCGGGGGCCACTTGTTTTTTTTTAATAACACTTGGAACATTGCAAATATACAATTAAACAGGAAAACTAAAAAAAAAAAAAAACTGCAAAAATGGAAGAAAAGAGCAGTAATTTGACAACAATAGTCTAAACCAGGGGTCACCAACGTGGTGCCCGTGGGCACCAGGTAGCCCCCCACGACCACATGAGGTGCCCGCAAGCCTGCTTTTCATTCAGGTTTTCAGTTAATAATGAAAGAACAGTAGAAAGAAATGCATTGTGAAATACAACATGTGACTTGTGGACACCAGCATTTTGTTCATGTTCTGGTAAAACAAGCATATTTGCTTTGTTTGGGTTTAAAATAAGCTCTGAAAATAAATGTTACAAAAATGAGTAGCTCTTGGCCTTTTTCATTTTGTAAAAGTAGCTCTCACAAGGAAAAACGTTGGTGACCCCTGATCTAAACATTTGGAAATAAAGTTATAATATTCAGAAAAAAGTGGTCATCTTTCAAGAGTTGTAATATTATAAGAAATAATACACAACAGAAGCATATAGTTGAAATATTACAAAAGGGATGTTTTTGTTTTTACAGTTTTAAAACGAGTAAAGATGCAACTTCAAGTTGGAAAAAGAGTGAAATCTAAACATTTTGGGATGAAGTCATAATAGTAGGGATGACTGCATAAACATGGGTTGCTTTACAAAATCCAAAAATATCAAAGTGGGCCTCGCATCCTATGATTTTTCAGTATGCGGCCCTCAGGAGAACAAGTTTGGATATCCCTGATCTAGAAGACGTGTCTAAGAAGAGAAGTCCCAGGACTTGACGTTCTTGGATGTGACGGGCGTCGTCCAGACCATCAACCAGCCCGTAGTCTTGGTTGAGTGTGTGAGAAGAGGGCAGTTAAGGCAGGACGACTGGTGGCTGTTTCACTCGCTCACAATCACAACACACTTCCTGGCCGAGAAGAACATGGTCATGCTGTTGGTTATTTATTTTTTGGATTGACCCAGAGCACTGCAACGCTCAATAACAACATTCATCCTCACAAATAGGAAGTTAATAAGTGCATGCAGAGCTACACACCTAAAGGCTTCTGCAAAGCAAACAAACTATCAAAGCTGCCGTTTGTAATCACTCTGTTCTCCATCTTCCCACAGTCACGTCCAAATCAAAAGAAAGTGGTGAGCGGTGGCAGATGGACTCCACGTAAAGTCAAAGCCGGACAGGGCGAACGCCTCCCAAGAGACCAGGGCGCCCCGTCACGTCCTGGCAGCTGACGTGCAGACGAATATTTGGATGGAATTAGCGAGGGACAAAGTGTCGGTGCAGCACGCAGGGAAGGAGTCTGACCACCTGGAGCGTTACCACGGCAACTCAGCACGGCGTTTGATAGGTTGCTGGACTCTGGAAACAGAGTGGCCGGGTCAAAGCACGACCAGACGGGATGAGAATCCAATCTGTAAATGTAAATGATTCACATTGTTTGCTCATCACGCCAGGGCTAGTCCCGAGTGAAGTCCTTCCAAAATCTGGCTGCGTAATGTCAAAGCAAAATGTTGGAAGATCTTCTATTCATTGTCAAGAAACCTCCAATTTCTCAGAGGTTTGCCGTAGTGCATGGGTGTCCACAGTGCGGCCCAGGAGCTCTCTTTGGGTCGCAGCTCGCTTTTTTCGTTACCTTTTTAAATTGGCCATCGGCATATTGAAAAAATCAAATGAAGTGATTCTTCAAATATATTCGATATACACAAGAATGCAGTGTGTGCCTCGTGCCGGGTGGAAGAATACTACATGTGCCTGTGCAGCCACCAACCACCAACCGTGTGCCAAAGAAAAGGAAAGCCATCACCATGGAAGTGAAAATGAACATCAGAAAAAGCTCAGAAAGAGGAAACACGCCCACCAAAAACAATCTCCCGACAATGAAAATGACATTGGCATGAGATTACTAGAGCCGTTTCTACACTCCTGCCTCAGTGCCTCAACATCTGGCTCCACGACCAACCTCTAGGGGGCACACATGCTGCTCTTCCCACACAAATGTCAAAGCAACACTACACAGACAAAACCTGGTGGCTCTCGGCTCATTTGCTTGGAGAGCACACCCTCCATACTTCACTTTTATAGTCAAGCATGCCTGCGCCAATTGTATTCATGAGTCCCGTCTTTGCTTTTACTCGCCTGCTAGCTTGTTTTGCCGTTTCACATCCTCACTTTCCTGCATTACAGCCTCCAACACATCTTGACCGACACCAGCATCACATAGTGCAGCAGGTGACATGCTAATAGGGGTCCATACTTCCCCACGCCCGCTAAAGAGGCCCATGGGAGCCGGTGTAATGAGCTAGCACCACCTGTGCAGCATTACAATGCAGACAAACTTCCAAGGGCCAGGGCGCCGCTTTTCATGCAGGCATCCATCTCGCAAATGTTGCACACCGAAATCTCTTGGAGTGCAATTTGACTGGAGAGCGTGAAGATGGGGAAACAACACAGGAGGGTCCGGGGTGTCGTTTCAGCGGGAACATATTTGTTGGGCTTTTGCTCCCTCAGCGAAAGAGCACACATTTCCATGAGTCATGAATAACAAGAGTGCTCCACGCGACGCTATAAGGGAGACGCAATTTAAGTCCAGACTGCAAACATCAGCATGCAAAGAAAAAAAATGAGCAGAAAGTTTTCAAATGTGGCATTAAAAGTAGAAGGTGATGGGCAAACTAAATACGGACTTCGCACCTGCTAACAGTCTGTGCCGTGACACATTCAAGAGCCAAAATGGTAAACGGTACCAAAATAACCAAGCCACAGTACCGCATGCTGCTGCAGTTGTGAGTGTGTGTGTGTGTGTGTGTGTGTGTGTGTATCCTCAACGACTGCACACAAAAGGGTGAAAATGTCAAATAATGCTCCCCTACTGTGTTGCCTGTGCTATTATTTTCCTGACAAATGGTGGCGCTGTTATTAAACCCCAAACTCTGACCACATAAATTGGACTAATTTGAAATTTCTGACACGGCTCAATGTGTGCACTGTAACTTTAGGGTCTTTACACAAAACACCATCAAATTGGGTACACACCTTTAAGGGACAGGCAAGCACATGGGTGTGAATTTTGAGCAAGATCTGAGCAAATGTCAGAGTCCTTTTGGAAAAAACCAAAAAACAAAACAAGACACCCTCCAACAAATGAGACCAAAGTGCGTCCCGGGGGAAGCTTGTTTTACGAGTAGCCCACGGCACATTCGCAGGTACAATTAAACTGGACAACTAAAACTAAGAAAATGGAAAGAAGGCGCAAAAAGGCACAAGCTACTGTAGATATTACTATATTACTACTAATAATGATATGCTTTGTCGCCTCCATCTCACATATGCTTGTTCTTTAAATACCTTTTAGCAAATCTGCAGTATATGAAATTGGTTTTAGCCCGTTTAAAATATTAAAAACATCAAAATGTCTCCCGCATCCGTTTATTTTTTTTTATAAATATGTTGCCCTTGGTGTACCTCCATGGGGTCAATTAAAGGATTCCAAAAGGGATTTGGTCGTAAAGAGCAGATTAAAAGTGTCATTTTGGCCATTTGGTCACATGACAACAATGACGTGCAAGTCCAAGTCTCAAGTCAGGACAAGACAGGTTGTGTCAAGTCCAAAGTGACAGACTTGACAAGTCATTTTTGAGTCCTTACAGGTCATAAGCGCTGCCATTTTAGTCGGTTACTGAAAATCTCAAGTATTTTCAAGTCAAACTAAAGTTCGAGTTAAGTTCTGAGTCACTGATGTCAAAGTCCAAGTCAAGTTGCAAGTCTTCGACGTCCAAAGTCATCAAAATTGCAACTCGGGTCTGTCTCGAGTCCAAGTCGCGTGACTCGAGTCCACACCTCTGATGTGTGCTACATGGCTAAGGTGTCCAGCAGACGCACATGACACGTCTTCACGTACACGCTGGAGACGTCATGTACTGCATGACAGGGTGTTGTTAGCATGGTCCATTAGCTTACCTGAGGCTATTGCTACGTGTGCATTTACCCGTTTCCTGGTTTTATTCTCCTTTTCACACACGTTCTTGTTTCCACCTCCGACGGTGACTTCATTCATGAGCCTTAGCTAAACCTCGCTTTCCTTGTGTTATTTTGTACGTGTCGTTTCGCTTTGTGTCTGGGCATCCTGAGGTCCCGCCCATAACAGCTGGTGACAGGAGAAGTGACATGGCCAACTAGTGGCCTGGCATGCATCCTGCAGTGTTTGCTGACAGGTTCCTGTTGTGGGGGTGTAAAGACACGAAGGGGATAGGATGTAAAAATACGCAAATGTTAGACGGTAGCAACGTGTGTTTGCGGCATGTGTGAGACAAAAGGCTGAGCCGATTCAAAGTATCGCTGTGAACTGCCTCCTTGGTTCTCCATTATTCATAAACGTGAGCGCCTTGCAAGGCGACTACAGCGAGATGTTGCGCGCGTTCAATTATTGACAGGAGCTCAACATCTCATCCAGGTTTCTCTCGCTGCTTTGTTCAAGTTAAAATGTGGCAAGGCGCTGTGTTCTTTGCCGTTACACCCCCCCCCCACACCAAACGCTTCCCACCACCTCCTTGTTTACTTTTACTTTCCTTCCACCTCTCCTTCCTCCTCTGTGACACCTCTACACCCTCCACAGAATAAGACAAGCCTCCACTCTGTCTTTCATGCAGAAATGAAATATTCAGGCTTTGCCCAATTCCCAAGATGAGGGAGTGCATACTGGATCAGATTATTTTAAACATACATTCACCCAATGGATGGAGATTATAAAAAAGGTCCACTCCCAATTTGCTTGGCTTTTGAAACTACTTTCCCATCTGAAATAATGGAAGTAGAAATAATTTGTTCTCTTTTGTGTCCATTATCACATATCTGCAGTATTGTTTCATACGTCCTACACTAACCTATATTACAATACAAGAGGTTCTCAGTTGACGTTTCGTGGTTACAACAGACTCCCGTAAAGAATCTCGATGAAGGATGGCAGTAGAAATTGTGTGTGAACGCTGAAGCTGATTAGAAATGTTGAAATGTGTTGAAACCTATTCATCGACTGAGGATTGAAGAAGCAAGCGGTGACGGCTCGGTGACCTGGGCCATGCCACCACGCACAAAATAAGAAAACAATGTTACATGCAATGCTAAGTGTAATATTTCCACCAGGGGGGGCAACATTGAACTTGCCCATTCCTTTTTAAATGGGGAAAAATGTCACAGAAAATATGAAATTACAGTAAATGTGGACGGACAGCCAACATGTCCTGAGTGAGCTGAACATTTTCATGCCAGAATGATTTGAATCGGTTGAGAAATGTGGGAGCCGTTTTTTTTTAATTTGAAATGCTGGAAAGTCAAAATGCAGACTGAATGTTGAGATGTATGAATATATAGAATGTTTGCAGCAAAATGGAGGATTGAACCAGCAGCCCTCAGGTTGGGAAAACATCTACTTGTACTCTACCTCCCGAGCCATGGCACCCTGCAGACTAAGCAGAACGTTATAGTAGAATGTGGAATGGTTTTCCACCGGTAGGGGGAGCTGAAGACATTGCCGAATTCATTTTCAATGGAAAAAAATTGTCACCGAAAATTGTGAATTCCAGTGAGTGTGGGAAGTCCTGATAGCCAACATGTCCTCAATGAGCTCAACATTTTGACATTGGATCGATTTGAACCGGTTGAGGAGGAGGAGGATAAGGAAAAGGAGAAGGAGACGGAGGGGAAGGAAACTTTGTTCGTAAATATGAGACACGCTAGTTACCTGCACGCGGCCAGAGAATGTGTCGTTGCGCGTACATGTAGGAACGTCACTTCTTTTTATGAACTTTTTGCCCTTCGTTATGTCTCCCAAGCGTGAGGCAGACTCTTGTGATGGCCTCAAAGAAAAGGAAAGTGAAAGTAAACGTGAAAAATGAAGTGAAATTACTCAAAATGAAATGCCGACCAACACTGCTTGCATGCTTGGTGTAAGACGTTCGACCGTCGCGGCCGTCATTGCGGATAAAGATGGTTTCTTTGATGTGCTCCTATGAAACGGACAGTGACAAGGAAGTACCATAGCAGCCCCAATAAGTCCGTCTCTCCCTCCTTTGCAACGCCCCTTCCGTGCCCTTCATGTGTTAGCTATAATTTAGGTACAAGTATAAGTTCCGACTAACACTAACAATCAAAAGGGGTAACATGCAGAGGAAGCCGGTTTGGCTGACACAAGTGTAAAAAGAAGCTAAGCACCGTTAACAGGAAAACCTAAAAACAAAATAGTCTTTTCTGGCATTAGAGGGATGTTCATCCCACAAATTGTACTCAAATTCCAAATTGTACGCACTCGGGGGCATATTAAGTTACAATATTCTTTCGCTGAAAAGTGGCTGTCATCCAACATACCCAAAGAACAGTCTTAGGAAAGACATCAATGGAACGCCTAATGTGTTCCAATGTATTTCATGCGGAGCGGGACATGACCCCCACAAGAGAAACAAGTGCGCACCGAGTACTCGTCTCAAGGCAGAAGGAAGAGTAAGGCTGGAAAAGGTTGCTGTAATCTTCTCTCACCTTGACGCCGGCTTTGATTTGGAGTCGGGGAAAAGGAAGGGAAGCCAGGGAAGCACTTCTTGTTTTTGACAGATAGCGCAATATTCAGCCAGCAGGCACGCTGCCAGCACGTGAACCCGTAAGCCAGACAGATAAAGTGCAGCGGCGGCGGCGGCGCGGCCATGATGCTTTGTGTGCTTATCAGTAATGCATATGACAGAGAGGGGTGTGCTGGGAAGATAATGTAGTGTTGCTGTTTGACCTCAGCATCCTGCCTGCTAAACACCAAGTTGAAGTCATGCAAAATAAACTTAAATAAATGCTCCAGTCATCTTCTCCAATCTCAGCTTCAGAGTGTGAAAGATGTTCCTGGCCTGCTTCCAAACGCTCGGGAGAGACAAACTTTTGCGAAAGCCAATCCGTGCATTGTAGGCGTGTGTGTGTGTGTGCGTGTGTGTGTGTGCACGTGCGTGCGCGCTCGGCAGAGCTTTCATGTGCTTCAATTAAGTGTGAAGTTGCCACAGGGGAGGAGTCAGAGGCATCACTCTTTACACACTCTAATTGCATTGTGTGCACGTGTGTGTCGCTGCGGGCTGATTGGTGCGCCGTCACGAGATAACGTGAGGACAACAGGCGGATTACGGGAGACGGTTATGCCGATTTGTCTGATCTCTTGAGCTCGAACAACAGCAGCAGGTACATGATGACCCACCTCAACAATAACACAGCAGCAAAGCACGCTGACATCATCCAGTCCGGTCTGACAAATTCTCACAGAAGCAATATTTAAGATGAATGGCGCCACAGGCAGGGCACACATAAGTGGGACTGCAGTCTGCTGCGTGCTTTTAGGGCCTTAAACGCTCTGCTGTTGTACCCTTCATACTGGACTTTAAAGGTTCCTTATTATGTTAGTTTTCACCAAGTTTGGGCCTAGCCTTCATGTTGGACTTTAGATAGTTTAAAAGTTTTACTGCTGGGAATACACCATTTTGTGTGCCTGTAGCTTTAACGCTCATGAGATGTGTTTGTCTCTGGAAGGGCTATTGTGTACTTTATCCACTTTTTACGTGTAGTCGTCCCTCACCACTTCGTGTTTCGAATTTCGTGTCTTCACTGTCACTTTTTCAAAAATATATTAATAAATGATTACGTTTTGTGGTTTAATACAATTATTTCTTAGCCAAAAATATGCATTTTAAAGCAAATGCTGCATATTTTTTGCCTAAATTAAGCATACAAATGGCTGAACGAGCGCCGCACGGTGGCCTAGGTATGAAAGTGAGTATGAACGGTTGTTTGTCTATATGTGCCCTGCGATTGACTGGCGACCAGTCCAGGGTGTACCCCGGGATGGGCTCCAGCATACCCCCACCAACCTAGTGAGGATAGGCGGCATAGAAAATGGATGGATGGATGGATGGCTACATGAACTAAAAGAGAAATAAGGCATTCAGAAGATGCATTCAAAGACGCTGTGATGACATGCAGTACTCTACTCTGGTCACGAGATATCAGTCATGTTCCAGCAATGTTTTGTTAGACACACAAACGCTTGATTGCCGGAACAACAGAATTGTTTTGTAGGTTTGAATGATCTCACAACAGGCACAATAATCCCTGATAGTATTACGAGGTTGTGCTCGTCAAATGTTTTGTCATAATGTTACAATTTTGTAAATTAACATTTTCACTTTTTTCTAATATTTGTATTTTATCCTGCTCTTTTTCCATTTTTCTTGTTGTTTTTGTTAGTTTCCCTGTTTAACCGTATTTTTAAAATGCGTCAAGGGCTGATTGAAAAAAAAACAAAAAACAGTCGCAGGCCAAAAATGTCCCCGGGGCCACATCACTGCTGTACGGTAATAATACCGTACAACGATGTCATGCGTTCTATGACGCTAGCAATCCAAACATTATGCTGTGAGCTGTACAGTATTCCTTGTTGGAAACACGGCTCTGCGACAGCATCGTTCTTCCTGACACTGTGCTTCAAATTATTTGTGATATTGCGTCTATTACTTACTCCATTGTTCCTGGCCAAGACAACACAAAGACAACAGTGTGGGTGTTTGCTGCCTGAAGGCCTGAAAGTGAATAAAGATTCAGCTGGTGGGCGTTTGGCGCTGTACTGTAAATATGTCTGCCCTGGTACGTGCGTTTCAGGGAGACGAAACGCCAGGGGAGTCAAGGTCACGGCTACAAATTGGGAGTGATTGCAGTCGTACGAGTGGGTCTCCATCGTGTTGAGATATTCATGACATTCATGGGACCGCACGGCTTTTTCTTAGCATTCAATTTCACCACCAACCTTTTGTAAGCTTTTTGACTTTATGAATAAAACCCACCAATCTACATTCAACATTCAAGGCTTTGCCATTAAGGTGACGCCCTTGTGCTGGCCGTGCCAGGACACTACTGTGGCCAATTAAAAAGACGACAGTGTGAAGCTTTTTCATACCAGCTGGGTGTATGGTGGCTGGGCAAAGCAGTCGTGTAGTTAATTCACAAGTGGCAAATTGAATAAGGGGGGGAGGTGGGGAAAGTGGCGGGGAGCACCTGCGTTAATGAGATAGCAGAGGTCGCCCGCTGAAGCCCACTTGTGTTTACTCCGGTCCGGATCGATACCGCACGGTCCCACCTCGCACGCTTCCGATGAAAAGGTCAGCAACAAACACGAGGAGAGCGGACCTTCATTACGGCCACTAAATAAGGAGATGCTCTTAAAGCAAAGAGCATCCCGGTGTGGGGTGCTTGCGTACTTGTTCATTCTTTCAACGCTGGGATGGAAAATAAGGGACGTGGGGAGTAATCGCAAAGCTCTTGAGATAACTAGCGAGGAGCCACTGTGTGCCCTTGAAGACTCGTTCAACATTCAAACCAGGAGAGAACTGACACGAAAACAGGACTAAAAAAGGGCAAAATGAATGAAAAATGCAAATATACGGCATTCAGAAGGTGCATTCGAGGACGTGATATGCAGTACTCTAAACTGGTCACTAGAGGTTAGTAATGTTCCGTTGATGAGACGCTAACCGCTACAGGAAGTACAGTATGCGGTCCAGAAAACTCTCCCATTGCTAACGGGTGGCTCCATGCTATGTCTTATTTATGTTGAATATGTTATTTCTTGTTATTAAAGATTGGAAAGGATCCAATAACAACAGAGCTAGCAAAGACTCGACTACGGCAGCCATCTTGAGTCAGCTATTATTCAAAATCAATTGCTTAGAAATACAGTAGCAATTATCTCAGCAAGTTGGAAGAAGATTGGATTCTCGCTGTGTCTAAGAAACAACAAGCATTCTTAGTCACAATTTGCCAAAACGCTAACAAGTAAATACTTGGCTTCAAGGCCACTTCCTGAGTGATGCAGAAAGATGAGGTACGGCCGTCAGCTTGATACTGTAACCCACATCATAATTCCAAATAAAGTGAGTCATTGCAGTCCTCCTTGCATTTGTGGCAGCTAGTTCCATTCAAAACCTTCAAAAAAGTACCCTGAACTGAACGCACTCTGAACTCCATAAAAAAAAACTGTATTTCTACACTTAACTTGTTATTGTTGCTTTTATTTGACAATGAATTGAAAAATCTTCTTATGGCTTAAGTTGTGAATGTGTTGCTTTGACTTTGGCTGTATTGCCATGTCGATAATTGCTTCCCTGAAATAACTGAAACGTTTAAAAGCAAACTGGATGCGTGCATGACTGTGGAAATAATGACCACTACGCAGTTTGAATGAACAGAACTATTGATGAATAAAGTGCAATTACAGTATCTTGTGATTGGCTGTGGATTGTGAATTATACATTTTTTATTTGTATTAAATTGTTTACTTTCACAAGGTTCTGTTTTTATTTGACATAGTACTAACTTCTAAGTTAGTACTTAGAAGATATTTATTTTAATAACAATAACAACAATAATAATAACAATATCAATAACAATAATAACGATAATTTGATATACATTTTAATAAAAATAGATATTTTTTTAATTTTATTTAAAAGTATTTAAATAATTTCATTATGATCGTTTAATTTGGCATTTATAACTTAAAATAAGTTCAAAAAGCATTTCAATAATAAAAACAGCCCACGTGCTTAGGAGGGTCCTATCCATGCGATATGAGCTTCTTTGCTGCACCCTTGGGTGCCAGGCTGGGGCCCAAGAGTGTTATATGAAACACTGGCAATAACAATAATAACACTAATCACAATAATAATAATAATAATAATAATAATAATAATAATAATAATAATAATAATAATGTAGTGCTCAATTTAATTAGTTCAATTAATACATTTAAATTTAAAAACATGATTTAAATAATTGTATTTAATGTAATAAATTAAAAAACTGCACATTTGAGTTAAAACGAATGTTGGCCATTTCAATAAAATAGAAGTTTTTTTTTAAAAAGGCATGAAAATGTCTCTTTTTTTGTATGGTAAAATATCAAACTGTGACACTCCAGTCTCAAACCAAACCGTGAATGTTGTGTATTGTTGCACCCCCAAGTAAGAAAACCCCAGAAAATATACCCCGTGCACGTTTTTCAGTTTAGAAGAAAGCCTGTGAGGCTTCACCAGCTCGCCTCCGCCTCCAATTCTCAGTTTTTCTTCTTCATTTTGTGCTTGCCAGTCACAGTTGGCCTCTCAAGCCAACTGACACGTTGTCAGGAAAGCCAACGAGGTAAAGCGTTCGGAGGAAACAAGCTTTCGGTGTTGCTCATGTTGTGGGAATGGATATGAGCGGGTCATTTCTTTGATAAGGAATCCTATACGAATAATCTCCACGTTTACAGTCGGTGGAGCGGCGTGTGCACCGTATCTAAACAGGAGTGAACCTTAACCCGTGTTTGTAAACAGAAAGTGGTCTTTTGACGCTAACAGGGGACAATTGATTGTAGCATTTTCAATAAAACACCAGGCTTAAGTAACAAGCACAGAAGTCTCCCTGGGTGAATCATAATAGAAAAGACACACACACGCACAGAGAGAACCAAACCTCCTCAAGCACATGAAGTCGCTCTGGCTAAACAACATTGCGACTTTACAGTTATTCGATTTCTGCGCAGATAGAGCCGCTACGTTACAGACCCCCGGCTAAAAGCTTTCTTGCATGCACTGCTGAGCCTGTGATGGGGGCGTCGCAGGGTTTAATTGGTCACGTCCAATCCTGCAAGAGGAAGGTAAAAGACTGCACAGAGGATGTTTGTGGGTATTTGATTAGTGTTCACTGATGATCTTGGTGCACGCTTGGGGGAGGCGGGGCGGTGTTTGCGTGGCCTTTTGCTGCACTCCTCCCACTCTGGTTCAATCCCCAGCGTAAAGACAATGTGAGTGCATCAGCACTGGCGAGGTGGGAGAAGAACTGAGCGCAAATAGATTTATTGATCCACCAAAAGCTTCTTTTTCTCCTTGTGTCTTACAGTAGATTGTTGCTGCAAGGTAGGCCTGGCGGAGGATGATGGGATGGCGCTTATGTGCTTTTCTTTCACGAGGATATAACCTTCTTTTGTCTTAGAGTGGCAGCGCTCAAAATGTAGCGGTAATGAAAAGGCCTGGAGGAGTCTTTGCTAATGAGATTAGCCAAACCACAGAGGGCCCGTTAGGAGCATCAAGAACCTTACAAAGTAGACCGAGGTGGAAGAAAGGAAGGATTGCAGAGGGAGGGTTCACTGTGGCTGTGATCCGCTAGCTTGAGAACCATGCAGATGAGAGAACGACTTGTGTATCCCTTCGGAGGCCACGCTACAGCTGTCCCAATTGAAGCCCGCCTTCCTTTTCCCACTTTGCAGGACCATTAACCACAACAATTATTCCTGGGCTCCCCACATACTTTACCACAGATGCTCCATATTGGCTCTCTTACCGATTTTCAATATCGTGCAGCACTTCATTGCCAATACCGATATCAGCAGCAGCTCTTCATTCAGACGAATGTCGTGTAATGAACACATTATGCATCTTTTACTCTGCTGCATTTCACAAATAAACACTTTGTGAAAAACAAGACAACCGTTTCATGGTTACGTACACACTGACATTAATTGTTAATATTGTACAAAAAGAAAAAGAAGTAGTTCCGGGCACGCAGCGGAGTAATGAGGGGCGGCATGGCTCAGGTGGGAACCTGAAGGTGGCTGGTTCCATCCTCCATGTCAAAGTATCCTTGGGAAAGATACTGAACCCCCAGTTGGTCATGATGCTGCGTCATCACTGAAAGTCCATTTAGGTGGATGAATACATTGGCGGACCGGCGGAGTAACACGCAGTCACGTGGCTACACCGAGAGGAAGGACAATGTCACTTTTGTTGTTTTTGGTTAACTATTTCAGTTTAATCTCCCTGATGACTCCCAAGGCAGTGAGGCAGACTGGTCTGGTGGCAGAGCATAAAAGTGAAAATGAAAGTCAAATCAGACATGGTAGGTGGAGAAATCAACATTGGCTCTGAGCCGCAGAAACGCGGGGACCATCATGAAGGATAAAAGATGGGATTCTTCAACCTGTGAAACTATCTTCTACCATGAAATGGACAGTGACAACAGCATAAGGAGTGTCGTGGTCTCATTTTTAAAGACATCTTCCTCCCACCCCCCAGTATGCAAGACAATCTCAGCAACAAAACTAAGGAAATGTTCTTTTTTATTACTGTATTTTACATGTACAGTTGTCCTTTGCCACTTTGCGGTTCGAATTTTGCAGCTTCACTCACGGCCTTTCAAAAATATATGAAATTATTGCTGTTATGCGGTTAACTACAGCCTATTAATAGTAAAAAAAAAACATGCATATTTTATCAAATTTAATGTATTCTTGTCTTAAATTAATCATTTTCAAGCATAAAAATTGATAACTGAAGCAACATACAATTATAAGGCATTCAGAAGACACATCTAAAGGCTCTGTGAATGATCTGTAGGATTGCACATTGGTCACTAGATGTCACTAATATTACACTGATGAGACAATAGCCACCAGGAAGTGTGCTTATTTATGTCTTATTTATGTCTCAACTGCTTATTTTCGGTTATTTTATCTACTATATTGGGTAATACAAGTGTAAAGGTGACTATAGGGATGTTATTTCACGTCGAGAGGGCTCTAATAATGTTAAAAACAATATTTATAAAGGTCTTCTATGCTCCAAATACAAAAGTATTCAATTTATAAATAAGGAATACTTAACTACTTAATGAACCTTGATAAAAGAGGGATTCCATGTATTTCATGTGTATTTCAGGGTGCTATGAGTTATACCGTGAATTCAACAGTGTTTGTCACCTTCTTTATCAAAATGCTGGCGCTTGCAACTTTTTGGCTCCATTTTGGCTCAATTTTGTTGCCGTGATCAATAAGAAAAGCAAAGTCTTGTGGCGTAACTGTGTTGCTTCGTAATCAACTGCTAATGACGTCATGACGGGCGACTGAGCGAGAGGGAAATGACTTCCAGTTCCAGTTTCCATGATATCAGGTGCTAAACAGGAACGTTTTGTGATAAAAATGTGTTTGGACTCACGCAGTGTATGAATAACACGACAACATGTGCACCATGCCTCAGTTTGCATGCATTCTCTGGTTAGCATACAATATGGTGCACGTCTTTTCATGTTAATACACTGTGTCCAACTGTTGTTAACGTATTTTTTTTTTTTTTTTTTTTTTTTTTTAAATCAGAAAATGTCCCTCGTTAGAATTCTATTAGCTAGCAAAACCAAATGGCAACAGGAAGTGGAAGACACCACGTTTATGATGTCATCAGCGGTTGACTCAAAAATGTTAACACAAAACACGTTTTTATAGTTTTACAAATTATATCGTTTTACATACACAATTCTTAATTTTGTAAATCTAAATTGAAGAGGTGAATGCTCCCAAAGACACGATGTGGCAGCGGGATCAATCACCACCACCTTCCTTAAATGTTCCTTTATCCCTTTCAGTCATCATCTGGATGCATTTCCAATAGTTTAATGCATGTCAAAACTATAATTGTAAAACTACAAAAACATGTTTCATGTTAACATTTTTGGCTTTCTGGACCGGATAAATGAGATTTACATGATTCCTTATGGGAAAAATGGATTCGGTGTGTGTCCGTTTCGGAGTCAGACCCTCTGGAACAATTTAATGACGCTAACCAAGGTTCCACTGTAAAGTGATAGCAATATGATCCAATATATCATTTCTATGCCAGTATCGGCATGGGCCGATACATTGTGGTCACATTTAACAAGGCACCTCCGAAGGTTGAAGTTGCACACATCTTCAAATATTCAAAAAGTACAAAACACACCTATTATGGACTGCACCTGCTCAGCACCAAACACCTGAGCTCTTTTCCATAGAACCTTGCCAACTTTGGAGCAAAGCCCAATAAAGTAAACCTTCACAATGAAGGAGCCTCGTGTTCTTTCCTCTTGCTAACATGCATCTCTTTGAAAATGTTGCTAATGGATGGGCAGCGTGCTTGTTAGTGAATTCTTTCAGCAGTGGGCTGACGATGGAGGGACCTTGTGGGCTGTAAAGGTGCGAGCATACAGCAAGACAAGAACGTGCAAAGAAAAGACCAGCAACACCCACAAGGGTCAAACTTTTGTTTTTCCTCCAGGCACTTTAGCTGTAGTCCGAGTACTGTGTCCACATGGGAGTTTTACAGGTCTTAGAGGGCAGAGCATGTGAGACATAACAAAACACCTGGCAAGTGCTGCTGTCTCACAGGAACACTGGTGGGTTTCAGCATGCAATGAAAGGCCAATCAGGTGAACACTCCCGTGTCTGTCGACGTGTTATCTTACACTCTTCACTAAGGCAGCACAGGGAGAACAGCACACAGGAAAAGTCCCAAAACGTGTGGACGTGGGACTGATCCCAGTGATCTTCGGATGAGGACTTGCTGGTCTAGTCTCACCGCATAAACACACTTACTATGTTATTTTACTTAGCCTTTTATTCAAGACTAACGAATATGGCGGCCGCTGTTCTGATTGTTCCGCGCGACAGAGCTTTAACGATTAGCTGCAACAGGAAGTAAAAACAGTTTGCGCACAACTAATTGAGACACGCTTCTAAAGAGTTAAATCATAGCCATTACAAGTGGCAAGCGGTCTCAAGTAGCAGCGGGACAGAAAGCGCGAAGTGGACTTACAGATGAGAAGTTGTGAGCACCGCAGGGTTCTCCTCTGTACTTGCAGGAGAGGAGCATGTCGTCCAGCTGGTGGCTCAGTCGGTCCATAAACTCCAAGTTGGTCCCCTCAAAGTTCCTGGGAGGCAGAAAGAGACGGAAGTCCGACAGCTTCCCGAACCAGGCCAGACGGTCCTCCTGGAGCAAGTCCAGGACCATGGGCCTCACGGTCCGGTTGGCCAGCAGTAAGCCCAACCAGTGGCCGGCAAAGTACAAGTCGCTCTTGGTGAGCTTGTAGAGGCGGATGGGGTTGTTGTTGCAGATGGTGACCACGGGGAAGGCCAGTTCTTTGGCCCACTCTGTGTGGACGCGTGTATAAGTGGGGAAGGAGAGCCAGTGGAGCAGTCGGTTGGACGACCAGGACAGAAGGAGCCCGAGGGAGGTGCAGAGGGCCAGCAGCCAGAAGACCCGGCGGCCCACAGAGCCACCGGGGACGCAAACTTGCCTCAGGCCGTGGAGGCGTGTCCTTGACAGCAGAGTGGAAGTGACCCGAGCGACAGTCGGCCTCGCGGGACGCCCCTCACCGCCCCTTCTGGTTACGGCCGGGGATCCCCGCCGGAGACAGCGCCCCTCTTGGGCCATGGCCGCCCACAGAGCTCCTACAACCACATTTCCCAGCCCGACCTCAGGGGCTGAGGCCCACATGAAGCTCCAGGGCAAATCCACTACTGTAATCCACACCCGGATGCTCGTCGGGACCACAACGATATTGGAAGACACCCTCTGATATCTTTACGCCGTTAACTCAGCACAGGGGACTTGTTGGTCATCTCTGCCTCTCTCCTGATCCGAGACGCCGCTGATGGTCCGACTCGGCAGAAAGAAAAATCGCGCTCCAAACAAGGAGGCTTCTAGGCGAGCATCCACCGCAGTTTGTGTGACAGCGAGCGAGAGAGGATGAGACAGCGCGCGACGCAAAAGAGGAGGGAGGGAAGGAGGGACAGGGGAGGACGGCGGAATACAAACCACAGAGGGCTTGCAGAAAAGAAAAGAATGAGGGGGGTGGGGAGGTGTCCAAACGTGAGATGAGAATGTAATTAAATCAATGAGACGAGAGCGGAGGCTGCTGACTGGAACGTATCAGACTCTTGCTTGTGCTTTCGTCTTCCTCTTAGTTCCGTCTGAGCGTCTCTGCCTTTCAAGCCGGCGATCTGGTCGTCAGCAGGATGACGAGCAGCTTTAATTGGACTCACAGAAGCAGCTCATTGGTAGTCTGCCCCCGCTTCGCTAGCTCACTCTGACCACCTTGACTTCCACGTGCTCGCCTGTCCTCAACCCCCACCGTCACCCCCGCCCCCGAACAGATTTAGCCGGCAAGGCTTCATCACGCAGCTACAAACATGCTAACACATGGACGGAGAGAAAGGGAGGGGGGGGGGCAGTGGTGTCCTGCGGGGTAAGACAAAAACAAAGCAGCGATGATGTGTTCCGTCACACTCTCGTCTCCTCTCTTCGTCTTCCCGCCAAGTTTTCCCCTCCTACTCTGAAAGAGTCGCAATTCCTTCTAAAAATGTGAATCAAATCCATCAACTCGTCTTCACAGGCTCCTCCTCCTCCTTTTTACCGCCTGCCTCGTCGTCCTCTTCTCCGTCTTCTTTTCCACTTTTTGTTCACGCACTCTCTCGTTCGTCTTCACGGAAGCCGTTCCCCCTGCTGATGCGTCCTTGCGGGAGTCATCCGGAGCTCCCCACTTGGAGCGACTTCCCTCCCCGCTCCTCTCCCTCCCCCCGTTTCGCCACCCCTCCTTGCAGGCTTGCATCCCCTCGCATTTGGCTCCGATCCTCCTCCTCCTCTTTTTCCTCCGCAGCTCCGTCCGTTTCTCATTTAAAGCCATGTGAAAAAATGAGGACAGCCCATGTGTGCAATTATTCTACTCCTGACCCGCTGCACGCAAAAGGGTGAAAATGTGTCAAAACCTGCACCCCTACTGTGTTGCCTGTGCTATTATTTTTCTGACAAATACACCACATGGTGGCGCTGTTGTTAAGATCACACGAATTGGATTGACTTGAAATTTCTCACAAGACTCTACAAAACACCCACTGTACTTTAGGGTGTTTTTCCAAATCACCACAAAAAATTGGTACACACTTTTAGGGGACTGACAAGCACACGTGTGTCAAATTTGAGCAAGATTGGTTGAAAAACATGGCCGCCATCAAGCAACACGTTGACAAGTAATTGAGCATTTGTCTAATGACGATACAACTTTGAGGATATGCGGATTACACATGTACGCTAGCATGTCTTTCAAAGCATTTTACAGTCTTGTGGGCAAAAACCCACCATGGGGTGTCCTCATTTAAAAAAAATTGTATGCAAATAATGTACAGTCAAACACCTCAGTTTGACTGAAATTTAGCCTCGGTTCTCGTGTAGTGTGTCAGTTATCATACAGTATTACGCCTAACCAACTGTTGTATTTGATACGGTGGATATTGTACTGTTCATAAAAATGTAGACAGACTAAACTCCCAGTATTTCTTTTGGATCACAAACCCAAACCCTAAACCTTAACCATCTCATGAAACTTAGGGGCTGTCCACACAAAAACGTTTTCAGGTCAAAGCGGCAAAGTATTTTATGGTTTCAGCCTTTCATCCGCACGGACGCAGCCTTCTGGCTGCCCTAAAACGGTATTTTTTGAAAACGGCTTCCAGAGTGGAAAATCTGATAACACCAGCTTGTCATGTCCGTGTAGACAAGCAAACCGCTTCTGTCTGAAAACTATGACGTCACCGCACCGTCGCCGCCACGTGACCAGAAGTGGCAACAACTTGGACGTTGGACGTGGCATGACGCACTCCAGCTGACATTCTCCTGAGATTTTGCCGTCTTACACTCCAAAATGACTCCGAGAAGTAATTCAACTTTGTTGTAAGACAACAGACTTATGCACATGCGTTCTTTCTTCTTCTATAGTTTGGTGTGTCCCGTGGTTCCGTCTGTCTGTTTACAGCGCCACACGTAGGTGTGCCCCGTGTACTCTGCGACTATTTACTCATCCAAACTTTTTTCAACCCGCCAAAAAAAATTGCCAGAAACGTTTCCGTGTGGACACAGTACTACGGCATCCTGTAAGGCTCATTCATTTAACTCAAATGAGTTACACAAGCTAGTCAGTTTGCCACATCAACAATATGTTCCATTTGAATGTTCCATTCATCATTTATAATTGTTTCACATTCTTTCCTGCATGTAAAACTATAATTATTCTCCATAAAAATGTATTTTCAGGTGTGGAACGGATTAATTGGATTTACATTACTTCGTATGGAAAAAAACTGCTTTGGTTTTCGTACATTTCGGTTTTTGTCTGACCTTTTAATTAATGAAAACCGAGGTACCCCTGTATGAGTCAGACAGAAAAACACGTTACTGCTGAATTTACCATACATTAGAAAAATAAGTTTGTAGAAAATGTTGGCCTTAGGGTGGTAGAGTGGTCATCTCCCAACCTGATGATTGCTGGTTCCATTCTCCGTGCTCCCGTGAGCATGCGGAGGTCCCAGTTGCTCCTGATGCTGCGTCATCATTATGTTAGCTATGAGGTAGGAGTTAGCTATGAGGCACTCTGAGTATCTTGAAGGTGGACAAGCCTGTTTAACATTTCGTTTCAGTTTGAATTCTGCAGAAGGCCCAGCAGGCTAGAGTGTGAATCTACTTGCAAATGAGGAACATTTTGACCCGATGAATGCTAGCACAGGCAGCCAGCAGAGGGCCTCGTGTTGCTTTGCTGTGATAACATCAGGGAGGGAGACACCCAGTCAGAGGTGCTTGTCCGCATGACGTTTTTTTGTGTATGCATCGCACATCTTTTGCCAATAAAGACTGTGTCAATTACGATCAATGCACAATGGAAGGCTGTTAGGGCTGAAGTGACAAAACACAGGCGTGACGCAACTACTGATGTCCCGAGTCCCAGCATTGATCTGCAGAACGCAGCATGACCGCGACTGTAGCTTGCAGTTGCCGGACAAAGCCGCTCTGAAAAGATGTGTAGCGCTTTGGAATGGCTTATTCACACTGCCAATGCGGCTGACAGCAATGATGAAACGACAGAGAGAACAACGCCACGCTGTCTGCACTGCAGGCACACACGGATGTGTGTTCACAACCCTGAGCCCGTATGACCTCGGGCAAACAGCGCTACTGACTACCCCCGACTCGCACCATAGCATAACATACGCCTCCAAAACCGTCACACCATACATATTTATATTGAGGACTGCAGTAGCATCCACTCTGCATGTCAATGTACGCCTCTCAAGACAAATAAAGATCAAATACGCAGCGCCGTTGAGTAAATAGTGACTAATATAATGTGCATCAAACAAAATACACCCCAGACATGTCCAGACAGCATGCAATATGGCCTCTCGTGGCTGCTAGCACTTGATTGGACGACCAGAATGTTTGAGTTGAATTGACCATTCCACATTTCTTCCTTTGACCACATTTCAGTGTTTGCCCGCAGGCGTACGGGGGAGCAGGGAAATGGCGTAACTCTCCAATTTGCATAATTAGCTTGATTGATGCATTTGCAAAAAAAAAAAACAAAGCAAAACAAGTATGTTAAAACTACAAAAGAGCTTTTGTTCTGTTGCCTAACACGGCGGAGCGATACCTGCTTTCGTGTCCGACTCCTCACTGGATTTGTCGCTGGTCTTTTTTCCTGAAAGAGTGTGTGGAGGGGTCTGATGGCCACCGCATAGCAGGGGTGTCAAGAGATGAAAACATGACGATGTCTCGCAATCAGTAATGAATTGCACGATAAATGACAACTAACTCCATAACTTTGTCGGCCTCCATATACAGTACTGCCATGTGCATCTGTTCTCCTTGTTTCCCGCCTCCAAACAGGCTCCGTGCACTGGTTCAGCACCTAGACGCTTCACAGCGTGAGACCTCGTCTCACACACACACCTTAGCCCAATACTGAAGTTGTGTGATGGAGCTTAAAAAGAGTCAAAGACATGCATGCATGTATAATTCATAGCCAGCACAAGTACAAATAATTTAGAAAAACTGAATCCAAATGTCAAATCGGCTTGTTTTATCTCAAATATGCAGCTCTACATGCTACAGTCTCTCACTCACACACACACACACACACACACACACACACACACACACACACACCAAATGATCCAATTTGCAAAGCAGCGACGTAAAGGAGACGTAATGGAGCCAGACGTCCCATGATTATGCAACATGCCATGGCGTGATTCGGTGCACGCGGCCGCCGTGACAGGCCACGCAGGGTTAAGCGCGCCGGTCAGGGGAGAGCGGCCCAAAAATAAAAACCGCAATTAAACATTCATGCAGGCATGCTAATGAGGCCGTGAGTGTTTTTGGGAGGAGGGTGGATTCAGAAGCACTTAATTGCACAGCGGAGACTAACAATGATCGTGCAGCAGTGTGCTCGTGTGCGTGCAACGATGATGAGTCACACGGATACAAGTAGCTCGTGAAAGCTCAGGTGAGGTCGACGGGAGACAGAGGAGAATCTTTACGAGGAGATCATTCATCACCGTCATGACGGCAGACTGCTCTCCTTTCCTGGTGAGGAAATAAACACTTCATGGCAAGCATGAAGATGAAGATGATTGATGGGTGCTTCAGGATGCTGAAGACAAACCTGGAAGCTTCATGTTCCAGCGAGCTACAGTCAACACCACAACCCCGCTACCACATGCATACTGGAATACCTCTCCGTCACAATGAAAAACATTTGCCTTTTCCAGTTTAAGGCGGACAATGAACCTGATGCAAGACCTCACTAATCGAACACAGAGGACACACACTTCACAACTGGACTGGAATGGATTTTTTGAGGAGGGGGAAGGATGCCTCTTAATTTGTATAAAAATCACACCAAATATCAGAAGACATTATCTCAGCAAGCAAAGCTTTACCATCTCGCTTGTGTTTACCTTTTTCTTGAGCTTTTTTTTTCTTCCTGTTCTGTTCTGTACTTCCTGCAGTGGCTATGGTCTCAATGGAACATTACTGACACCTGGTGACCAGTGTAGAATACTACATATCATCGCAACGTCTTTGAATGGACCTTCTGAATGCCTTATATTTTTTGCATTTTACTTCTTTGAGACATTTTAATGCTTGAAAATGCTTCATACGTTAAAAAAACCCGTAAAATTAGCTTAAAATATGGCTTTTTTAAAAGCAATCGTTTATTAATTAATATATTTTGGAAAAAGCGTGACGGAGTGAAGCCACGAAATTCAACGTGCGACGTGGCGAGGGATTACTGTACACAGGAAGTTACGTGAAGTAAGCGCAGCTCCAATGGATAGATGATTGTTTTCATTTCCAACAGTGGTTAGCTTCCTTTTACACTTGTCTGAGTGTTAAAGTGCTGTAACACTTGAATTTCTCCACTGGGGATCAGTGAAGGACTGTTTTATCTTAAAGCGCTTCATGCTAGTGACAAAACGGCCCTGGAAAGATGATTGGTAAAAAGGGTTGCAATCAAGCATTATTTCACTCAATGCGGGCGGGAAGGACGGGGCGAGCCACCAATACTTTAAAATGCGCCGCCACAGCCTTGTAAGAATGCTGAGTGGACAGAAAAGTAGTTTATTCTACAGATGAAATATTTCAGAGGTTGCCCTTTTGGACCTCACTGTGTACTCGTTGTGACTGTAAAGTTTTTCATAATCTCAGCGGCGGGGGAGGCAATTCATTCTGCTGTTAGAATGCAGCGCTGAGAGCTGGAAAAGGGCAGAGGCTGACGCCACTCGCAGAAAACCTCTGATGACGTTCAACAGCGTTTTCAGCCTCCAGCGGAGAAGAGCTGATGCCAAGTAGCTCTGACTGTGTGGATTTTACAACAATTCGTCGATTAATCCAATTCAACAATTATTTTGGCATCCGATTCGTTTTTTGGATTTACAAATGAAATTCTCCTATGATGTCAGCCTCGCAAATGTGAATATTTTTGCATTTCCTTCGTCATCCATGAAAGCAGAGCTGTTATCTTTGCCTTTTACGCAAAACAAGGTGTTGACACACATCAGCTTTGGCTGTGGGAAACAGCGATGGCCATTTTTGCCTCTTTTCTCATATCTTGTGGACCAAATTGCTAGCCGTTTGTGTTGCTTATATTGATTTGGTCCGTCGAGGGATGCCCAAGCATACTGAAAAAAATCAAGAAATGCAGGTGACCACTTTGATATTTTTCAACATTTTTCAACATTGATATTTTTGTACATTTTTTAAAAATTCAGTAAAAAGGCTAAAAAAATGTTACATATGTATTTCAAGACAAAGCTTTGTGTTGTTATTCGTTTTATTTATCATCATCATAGGCCTGGTGCCCATGAGACAATTTATTTCTTAACGAGAACTCTTGTCACGTTTTATCTCGTGAGATCTTGTAACATCCCTACCAGTTATTAATATCAATGTTTCAGCTTTTGATCTCCTTTTGCTCAGTTTTTCCTTTTTTTTTTTTTTGCTTTTTTGGTGTCTGATGTGCCGCGGGCCAATAAAAGATGAGCCACGGCCCGCAAATGGCCCCTCGGCTGCACCCCTGATTTCACAGTGCTTCAGCGGTTGAGCACATGAATTTACATCAACGCCCGTCAACTATTTAGCTTGTTAGCTTCCTGTGGTGATTCAAGCGAGAAGGGGAGTGTTATTTCAGCTGGAACTCATTAACTAATTTATTTCAAATGTTGAATACCTGCGAGCGTGCGCGTATTCAAGGGTCAAAATGCGTGCGGTGCACAAAAACGTGCGAGTGCACGGCAAAGACTCTCTCACGTGATTACAGGTAACACTAAAACAATACAAACATGCGCCAATCACAGCAAGGGTATGCAAACCTCCAGCAGCTTCATCAAATATTGCGGCCTCTTGTATCGCATAGCGAGTGGGAGGAACCGCCCCCTAATTACGGCCAATCACGGCGCCCCTCACTCAATGTGCTAACACGCTGACTGTACCAGCGCATTTGCATTTTGCAGGTCCTGAAAATATCAGCGAGCACGGCGCATGACTAATCCCCTCGTAATGAAACATGAATATGAGGCCTGCGGTATTATAATGGAGTGCAGGTTGTTTTATATGTGGACAAAATCCCTCTCATTCCCGAGCCGGACGTCCACGCTGGCGATTCCGGCATCAGGTCTCGTTAAAGGAATGATTTCACCCGGCTGACACCGCTTAAAGACTCGCTGGCAGTTTGGCAGCGCTCCAGTCGCATCCTGTAACACGTTGCTGCCCTTTGGAGGCCCCCCCTCCATCTTTCTCTCCTCGACAACCCTGCCAGTGCACTCACGACTAGGTTTTCCTACCTGCCGCTGACGCCTGAATGCAACACGTGTCCAACTGACTAGCAGCACAATGTTATTTATTGAGTTCCTATTATTTATGATGCCAAGCGTAGCCGCACGTTTCACATGTGACATTTGTAGCCTGTTGATGCATTCAAACAGAGCAGGGGTGTCCACTCTTTTTCCCAGCAAAAGTGAAAGGATGCAACTTTGCCACTTGGATATTTTGTAAAGCAACGCGTGTGGATATGCTAAGAAATGAGGTCTATTTTAAGGAAAAACTGCATCTCAGCTTTGTCATATAGGAAAAAAAAAAAAAAAAAAAAAAAAGTATTATTAGTATGAACTTTGGTCTTTGCTCTTTTTTCCCCCCATTTTTGCTGTTTTTTTTTCAAATCATTCAATGTTCTTAAAAAAAAAAAAACATAATAAATTTTGTTAAAATGTTTTGACGTTCCTTTTTGCCTCCAACTTAATTTTCCCAAAAATTCCAACTTGATTTTGTTTTGTTTGTTTCACATAAGACGTTTTCTTTAATATTTACATTTTAAGCTACCATCCATCCATCCATTTTCTATGCCGCTTATCCTAAGTGATGCTGGAGCCCATCCCGGCTGACTTGGGGCGTGAGGCGGGGTACACCCTGGGCTGGGATTTAATGCTACGAAAAATGACATCATTTTTCCTCATAAGGTTAGTGCCAAGTTTAGTCTCGTAAAACTGCAACGTTTTTTCTTAATAAAATACAACTTTTTTTCTTTTTCTGACTGCATTCTCGTAAAATTCCAGCTATTATTTCCATTTCTGTTGGGGTTCCTCCTTTCTCCTCAACCTAATTTCCCAAAAATTACAAAAATTACTTTTAAAATATATATTTTTTAATATTAAATCTCTATGCTACTAAAATGTTATTTTTCCTCACATTACATTACTCTTGTACAATTACTTTCTCATTAGATTCATTTTCCTGAATATTTTCACTTTATTCTTGTAAAATTACTGATGATTTTTTACATTTTTTTTATAGTTGTGTTAAGTATTTTTACAAGGGGCCGCGGGCCCCCACATTGCACGTCTTCTACTCCTGAACCACTGCACACAAAAGAATGAAAATGTGTCTAAACCAGCACCCCCCCTGCGTTGCCTGTGCTATTATGTTCCTGACAAACGCGCCACATGATGGCGCCATTATTAAACTCATGTGGCGGATTGACTTGAAATTTCTCACAAAATTTGGCTAGTTAGGGACACTACTCCTGTGGAATGAGACAATCTTTGGGGGGAAATATGTGAGGACGCTCAGCAGCCACACCCGGCAGCAACCACAGCAACTCTCTTGCGAGCGTGAAAGCACCGTTGGATTGCCGTTGTGGAGTTGAACCGCACACTGCTGGTTCACTTTCTTTCTTTTTTGCTCATGTAAAGACTAGAAACTCACTTTGTTCAATAAAAGTGACACAATCATTACGGATGCCGTCGTGCCTCCAATAAAGACGGGACAGCGTCAGGGCAAGAGAGGACATGAAGGCTGTCACGTTTCCCCGTGGGCGTGTTGACCCCAGTTAGGATATGTTTATTTTTAGCAGCGTACAGGAGGAAGACTGGCCTCGCGCTGTCATGAATTAAAGATGAGCTCAACTCTTCCGGCCTCATGTGACTGCAACAAATTGACAATTTGCATTTTATTTGGGAGCCCATCATCGTCCTCGTCCTTCCGTGTGCCGCGTCAGGTGAGACGTGTCTGCACCTCAGCCTTCGAGGCCGCCGCGGGATGGATGGCGTGTCGACGTGACACAGGTGCGCAGCCGGCAGCTCAACCTTTTCCTGTGCTGATCCCAATCAAGATCGCGCGGGCCTTGGTGGAGGTCTGCGCTTCTGTCAATCGCATGACATAGAATACAGTCATCCCTCGTTTATGGTGGTTAACTGCTTCCAGACCCGACTGTGATAAGTGAATTTCCGCAAAGTAGGATTCCTTCCCCATAAGTAAAGAATAAATGCTCAGCTCATTTACTGCACTTTTGTGAATAGTTAGTTGTAGGCTGCTCTGTGTGACGTGGTGGTGATGTATGGTGTGGGAGTTTCCTTTCATTGGCTCCACAAAACCTGTTGAATGATTGATACACAAGCCACTAGCTAGGTGGCAGCAGGGCTCAAACTAATCGACAGCCTTTGCCTTTGCTCAACCCAGGAGCGCAAGCTAGCATGCTATCATTTAGCATGTTAGCATTGGAATATGCTAAAATTAGCATCTTAACATTAAAGCCAGTTTTACCAGCATGAACTTATATAAAGACAAAGCGCTAGTTAGCATTGCTAGCATGCTAAAATTAGGATGTTGGATTTTTTTTTTGCTGTATTCAAAAAGGTATAAACTTATATAGACAGTGGTTTCATGTTAAGTGTTAGCATGATAACAGTTAGCACGTTAGCACTGTTATTATGCTAACATTAGCATGTTAACATTCAAGCAATTTTTATAGGTATGAACTTATGCCTATAAACACAAAGACTAAGTGCTATTATGCTGGGTGTTAGCATGCAAAACAGCTAGCATGTTAGCAGTGCCAGCATGTCAACATTAACATGTTAGCTTTTTGCTATTTTCAAGGTATAAACATACATAGTGTTTTCACTTAGGTGTTAGCATGCTAACAGTTAACATATTAGCATAGCTAGCATGATAACAATAGCATGTTAGCATGCTAGCATGTTAGCATGTTAGTATTTCGCCATTTTTAGCCATTTTCTCATATTTATTTACAGACACACACTACCATGCAAGGTGTTAATATGCGAACATTTAGCATGCTAGCCACAGCATTTCAGTCCGGCATCAGTCCATAAGGGCTAGGGCGCAGGATTCGACAGTGAATGCAGCATTGCTAGCATTCACATGCAACTTCTCCCAAAATTGTATTTTCTAGTTGTTACTATTGTTGGATTTGCCATTTTGTACTAAGCAGCCAGGACAGAGACACGTGTACCACTCTCCCATTTCACGATTAGCTGTATTATTGTTTCCATGGTTACCACATTTCTTACTCTCTCCCATCACTGGAGTGGCTTCACAAAAAACACCGGTGAAGTCTCAGGAAATATTTGCTGCAGTCTGGTGTCATTTTATGCACCACAGTCACTGGAACTGTGGATGTTTGTGTGACTTTAAGCTTATTTTCCCCACAAACACAAGCTTATGTGTCACATTGTGTGTTGGGCAGGACCCCCGGGATGCAGAGACTGAGGCGGGGAGAAGAGACAGACAAAAGTAATAAAAAATAAAAAAAATGACATGCAAAAACACAAAGTACAAAATACCAAAGTAGGGAAGAAGGTACAGCTAAGCAAACAAAGTCACCATGGGAGGTGGAAACAAACAAAACAAACCAGGAAAGAGGGAACCAGCTTCAGGAGATGATGACATTATGTTCTGAATACTACAGACCTCAGGGGCATCGTTTTTTTTAACTTTTTTTTTCTTTTTATTGGCCCGTGGCACATTCTAAAAATAACAATGAACTAAAAAAAATTGAAAAATCCAAAACGGGAAAAAGAGCAAAAAGGCATGACACAGTCACCTTCAGCAAAGCTGAGATGCAGGCTCTTTTCCCTTTGTTTGATTGGGTTTTAGCCTTTTTACTTAAAACTATCAAAATGAACTTGGCATCTTTTGATTTTTCAGTACTTCGCGCTTACAATTTCGCTCTTTCGCTCTGTCGTCATTTTTCTAAAACATCAATAAATTCATTGCTGTTTTGTGTTAGAATTTGGCCTATTAAAAAAATATGCACATTTAAGCAAATATTACTTATTTCTTGCCTAAATGAAGCATTTTCAAGCATAACAATGGCTACATGAAGTAAAATGCAAATATAAGGCATTCAGAAGACGCATTGAAAGACACGGTGATGACATGTAGTACTGTACACTGGTCACTAGGTGTCAGTAACGGTACATTGATGACACAATAGCAGGAAGTAGAGCTTGTAAAAACAGAAGGAACTCTCCCAATGCTAACAAGTGTGAGTCTATATTGTGTCTTGTTTGCTCTATTATGTAGTACGTAAATGTGACTATAGGGGTGTTATTTCATGTCTACAGGGCTCTAATGATGTTTAAAAAGTGTATTATGTAAACGGGTTTTCGCTGCTTTTTCTTTAAATGTAACGCATCCGTGTCGGGTTGGTTTCCCCCCCTTTTAGAAAACTGAAAGGATGCAACTGAGCTTGGCATCCAAAGTTGGGAAGCCCGTGGTTGAGAGGCTCCCACGTATCTGGGAAGATGAACGCAAGCGATGAACGAGTGAAGCAGCGTGTGCTACATGCAGCTGAGGACGAAGACGCGGAGGAAGACGTTTGGACGCGAGTGTGTAAAAAAAAAAAAAAAGGCCACCCTGAAACGCCAACCTTCACTCTGAATGATGGCGCTGGCATTTACGCCGAGATACTCCCACATCAATTCAGGACGTAACGATCCGTCAGAGCGGGAAGGTGAGGCGACGGCGCGGCACGGACGACGCGTCTCGCGTCACTCCGTCGGCACAAGAGGACAAATGCGAGCCGTGAGACATTTGCTTGAATTTTGCGCAGCGCCGCCACACAATCGCTCAATCTTCACCGCGTAAAATAACTCCCGTCTCTCCTCAACATCTCATCTCACGTCTGCAAAAGGTCGCGCATGTCGGCGTGCGGCAAAGCAGCAATAAAGCTTTGCTCAAGGTTAACAACACCAACGCCATGTAAGTAAAAGAGGGGCCCTTTTAGCGTAGCTCATCTCGACACGGCCGGTTGCTGACCCGCGTGCACAATTACTTGTGGCTTTGTCCACAGACACAAAGGAGATGGACGCTGTGCAAGCAGACGGCAGCGATGAACACGTCCACAGAAGCGCAACCACAGGCAGAAAAATCAACCCGGCGGTTCTCAGACTTTACGTCGAGAAAAGCTGGGAGAGTTGTGACGCAACCGTGTTGGTCAGCAAAGAAGTACCGTCAACCGCTGATGACATCATCGAGCATAGAGCATGCCAGCATTAGCATTGCAGCTTTTTGGCTGCTTTCAAAGGTATTTTCATGCTAGCTGTTAGCTAATGCCTTCCTTCTTTTCACACACGGAGTGAACTAAAAAGTGCATTTTTAAAAAATGTCTTTTTTAAATTCATTTTTTGTGAGCAAAAACATCAATAACGCAAGCGTGAACATGCCGAAGTTAGCGTGTGAGTGAATGACCAGGAACAGGCATGAAGGGTTACGATGAAATAAGATCAGCTTCTTCCTACTCCCTTTCAGATTGTGTCAGCAGGGGATCAAATACTTCTTTAGCCCGCTCCTCGTTACGTGCTGCTGTTCTTCCTGAACGTCATCGACACAGAGACGCACGAAGGTACAATAACGACACGTCATGGGTGGAGGTTTTATCCCAACTTGCCGACGGAAGCCACCCTCGCCTGCAGTAAATCTATGCTTTCTTTCTCATCCAATCACATCCAGTCATTGCATCACCCTGTTGGGGCGCTGCCAAGCTTGGCCGGCGCCGATGCTGACGTATCAGTTAACAACGTCAATAAATAACCCCCCCACTGAATGCACGGCATCATGTACTCTCAGGGATACCAACTCCAAATAGGATTAAACAGGGAAGACAAAGCAGTGCCAAGTGTTGATGAAATGCTGCTGGAGGGGGGGGGCGAGCGAGAGAGACCAAAATATTTATGATAGCAAATGACAGATTTGAAAAGAGTCAAACGTTTCCTTCACCAGGCAGCTTGGCAGTTAATTAGCGTGTCACATTCTAGGGGAAGGAGAATCCCGCAGAGAAAGAGTGGGAGGGTTTTTTGCAGCCTCACGGGTCTTCGCCAAATACACACACACACACACACACACACACACACACACACACACACACACACACACACGCGCACACACACACACACGCACGCACGCACACAAGCACGCATGCAGAGTGAAGCAAATCCAAGCTCAGCTGCACAGATCTCGATTTCTTTGGCGACTTATTGTGATGCATTTCTTTGCACATGTTTGGACTGCTTCCTCCATTTCAGACGACACGTCCACGGCCTCCAGACTGGAATCCCCGTGTCAGCAAAGTGAAAGGATGACAAGCTGAAGCTGAGCGGAAGCCACAAAAGAGGAAAAACAGAAGCTGTGATTAATATTCTCCTTCAACGAAAAGCACTTAACGTTAAAATGCCGACAGCATATTCAGTAAGTCGAAAAGCCAGTCCGGCCCTCACTTTTCAGAGACAGTCAAGTTGGACACACTTTAGAGTAGTCAGTGTACAGCTTGCACAGTATACAGCACACATGCGCTATACACTGAAAAGGAGCCAACACTCATCCATTATTGTCCAAGTATCTGGCAACGCAAGTGAGTAGCAAGAAAACTGTGTCTTGCCTCCAGTAAAGCATGGTGTCGGTAGTGTGCATGAGTGCTGCCGACACCGGGGAGCTGTAACAAGGCAATGTGCACCACCACAGACAGACGAGACAGCAGACGGCATCTCGTACGCACCTGGTCTGCCTGACTGCGATATTTAGCCAGTATTTGGACCCTTCTACATTCTCTTTTTCACAAAAAGCACCTGGCAACAAATCTAGCAGCTTTTGCTGGTCTTATTGGACACTTTTGGAGACTCAAGCAAAGGGTTGTCCCAAGTGCGGCCCGGGAGCCACTGTTTTTTTATTGGCCTTCAAAACAAAGATAACAAAAAATAAATAAAAACAACAGCAAAAATGGGAAAAAAATGAAAAACAAGTGTGGTAATTTTGCAAGAATAAAGGCAAAATAATAGGACAATAAACACACAATATTAAGAGGAAAAATAGCATAAAGTTGAAATATGTGTCGTAATATTATGAAAAACAAACAAAACAGAGAATAAAGCTGCAAATTTAAGGACTCTAGGTTGGGTAAAAGTTAGAATATGACAGTAATAAAGTCACAATATGAGAAGAAAGACATTCTTTAAATATGAAAAAATGTCTCAGCATATTCACAAACGACCCCCGCAGTTTTGGATTTTTCAGGATGCAGCCCTCGGTGGAAAACGTTTGGACGCCCCTGCCCTCCCTGACGGCACGTATCGCTCTTCTTCTTCGCCCCACCCCCATCTGAGTCTTTCTTGTGACATAAGAAAAGCCCAACAAGAAGCGACAAAAGATAGCGTATTTGTTTGGCTTTTCACGGGGTAACTTTTTCTCTCCCGCATCGGCCATAAAACATGAAATGCACACGCGTCATGGCTCGTTACGCAAATGAGACGCGGACACACTGCTGCACAAGCTGTGCACTGCCTTCTGTGTATCCAAGTTCCCAAAATTAAACTTTCTGTGTTGCTGAAACGTGTCGTGAAAAGCGTACAAGCTGCAGTTGCATTTAACGGCGAGCACGGGTAAAGAATGCTCATCGCGGTGTTAATGGAAAGTAATGCGTATAGAAACGAAATAAATAGATGGAGAGCACATATCAGTGTTTGTCACGCCGACACCTCCCCTGCATAATCAACTCCCGGGTGTACTTGTAGATGTTATGCT
The DNA here is from genome assembly GCF_027744805.1 of Dunckerocampus dactyliophorus. Classification (NCBI taxonomy): domain Eukaryota; kingdom Metazoa; phylum Chordata; class Actinopteri; order Syngnathiformes; family Syngnathidae; genus Dunckerocampus; species Dunckerocampus dactyliophorus. The sequence continues at coordinate 4,119,595 of NC_072836.1, read as the reverse complement.
AATGCCCCACCATTGAGGAGGATGAAAGTGAGTGGATTAGCATAATCTCCTCACATGTGAGCACTCGTCTTTGTGCACCGTGGTCTTGTGTGAAATTGCACCTGAGATTCGTTCACTCGTTCACCCGTCCGCGTTGCTTTGCATCTTAAAGGGGTGGTGATGGCTTTGGGGAGCCAGCGTTGGACGTCCTTGCGCTGCACACATGCACGTTCTCACACAGCGCCTGCGAAAGGCTTCCAGTAATCCGCCTCATCCAGGGAGGATTCCAGTCAGGGTCCGAGTGGGAGAGATTACCACCGGATTGGAATTCGATCGTCGGGGAAAACGGAGACATCTTTAATTGCGACGCCGTCGCCTCTGAAGGAACACGTTGGTCAGAATGTTTGAATGTCAGCGTATTTGATTGGTTTCCACCATGTGACTGTTCTACTCTTGCAGGGTTAACGAGCATCGTGGTGAACTGGGGCGCCTGCTGGCCTGCTTCAGACATGCTTCACGCAGACATTGTACAAACCTAGGATTTCTAGAAAGTGACTTGATTCAGTCTAAGATCAAAGTCTGGGAGTCAGGTTATCGCGGGAAGCGTTTTAATGGGACAATTCCGGAATCCCAAGGACAAAGGACGCTGAAAGGGACGCGTTGGCATGTGAACCCAAACTCCGACATCAGCAAGAGCTGTAACAATTAATCCATCAATCATCCAATGAACTGACAACTATTTTGGTATTCCATTAATCTTTTTTTTGATGTAAACGGCTCTCAAATGTGAATATTTTTACATTTCCTTAGTCATCCATGAAAGCAGACGTTTATCTTTGTGTTTCAGGCAAAACAACATATCCAACACATCCCTTTGGAAAACAGCGATGGACATTTTGCCTCTTTTCTGATATGTGGCGGACTAAATCACTGTTTGCGTTTGCTTCATACGGATTTGGTCCGTCTTGGGCTCAGCCGATCACAACAACAGCCTTCAGATGACTGGACTACGACAATAATGGTTAGTTGCAGCCCTCATGTCAGCCATGATGCGCCAAGATCTTCTCCCTCCTCGAGAAGGCCACTCGATATTGTACGCAACTGTTTTTTATTGCAAAATAAAATAAATGAACGAATGACACGGTATCGTCATTAGATATTACACCGTTATAGGAATGGAATATTTCCCCTCTGTTGTGGATGGGTTCTGCAACATGTCTGTGCTTATCTACAGCAGAGAGGTAAACACACTCACTAGACCTTTCACTTGGAGCAACAGGCACCGTGTTCTTTTGAATTAATCACGTGCACACACACACACACACACGCACACACACAGAGTTTCATTACGACTCACCCTTCTGTCTCCTCTGCCTCTGAGCCACGATCAGACCAATACACCAACATGTTCCCTGATCACTGAGACTGCTCAGACCTCGCTAGACTTTGGCTGGGTCGGCTGACCATTGATAATGTGTGTGTGTGTGTGTGTGTGTGTGTGTGTGTGTGTGTGCGCGCGCTTTCCACACCTTGGCATGTGGCTTTGATCAGCGTCGAGAGTCGGGTTTCTACGTTTCATCTATTTTTCGATGTCCCAGTTGCACCCGCAAGGTGAAATCCACTGTAGCGATTCTTCTTCTCAAAGCCTGGCGCACAGGATGGGGACGCCATGGCTGGTTTGTGCCTCGTTGAGCTTGTGAGGACATTTCTACATCATGACATTAATCATCAACATGGGGACGATCATCACGAGGGTGACTGACAGCTGACAACAGCGGGTGGAAGTGCGGCGCCGATCGTGGAGTGCGAGCCACGCTTGCGTGAGGGTGCTAGGAAATCCCTCGCGTCTCATTAGAACCCTCAAAATCCGAGGGCCTCTGGCTGTGGACGTCCCCGCGAGTGTAAAAATATCATTTTTCATTACATAAGTAAGGAGTTGCAATTAGTCCTTTGGGCAAAGAAACAGCACATAAGTTAATTACTGTAAAGCACAATGCAGCCCTGAAGCCCTGAAGCCAAGAACACATTCCCACCGTTAAATCAGCTGGAACGTCTGAGAAAATGCTACAAGCTAAACAGAAAAACCTTCCAGTAATTACTTTCATATTCTGTCTTTTCAAGCGCGGCGTCACGCTGCTAGCTTAAGTCCACTTAGAGGTCCGCAGCATCGTAAAGCACGCAGTGAAAAGAGTGGAATAAACACCATCCTGCCAACGATGCGTCCCTAGAGCCTGTTTATGAGCACATGAGACATGAGACACATCCATAATCTCCCTCACTTGGAAGCTTCTCGTTTTAGAGAAGAGGAGCTCAAACGCTTGCTTCTGAAGCTTTTCATGACGTCATGAAGGGAAAATCTCCCACCCAAACAAAGGCTTCGCTACACGTCTTAAAACGTATCCCGGCAGTCACAGACATGGGAGCTGGAACTTTGACCATTTTTCTTCAGCAAACCGGCTAACCTAGCATGATGTTGCGGTTAAAATGTGAGTGTAATGTTAGCACTTTAGCAACATATCACTATGCTAGTCTCCTCAATGTTACAATGTTGTATGTTGTATATGGCATCTATTAGGTTGGACAAGTGCAGAGTTCAGACGTTTTCTTAAAAAAAAAAAAAACAGGCTTCACTACATGTCTTAAAATGCAGCATGGATGTCTGCCACGTATCAGTCAGCTACAGACATCAGGGCTGTAAGTTTGATCTTATTTTTCCAGCTAATAGGCTAACCTAGCATGATGTTGCTGTTAAAATGTGAGTGTGATGCTAGCACTGCACTAGCATGGTGACTTTTATGAAAGCAATAGCGCTTCTCCAAGACACACACATTAGCATTAAAGCTACAGACACACAAAAGTGAATCCTACTAAAAACACTTTAAAAACGTCTAAATTCCAACGTCAAGGCACAGTTTTGGACACCACACTTGCAATATTCTACTGTCTGAGGCGCATTTAAAATTGGACCTTGAATAAACACAGCGGAACATCGGAGGTCAAAGAAAATCAAAGGCTGATGTGTTTGCACGTCTTACTTTTCCACTTTATAAGTTTTGATCCAACCCCCCCGTGGAGGGGTCTGGGAGCGCCAGGCGTAGTCCTTGGCGATGCGTTGCGCGGCTAATTTACAGCGAGCCGAGGAGCTAATTACTGTACCCGCTGATGGGCCTGCCAGTCAGAGTGGCACTTTTCCGCTCAGTTGGATGCCTTTTGGAGTGAGGAGCTGAGGGGCGCTCGGCAGTAAAAAGCCCGCACTGGCTCTGCCTGGAGATCATCATCAAGCAAACATGCAGCACGCTCGCAACCTTCGCTGAGAAATGCAGCCCGTGGTACTTTTATTATTATTATTATTATCACCCAAATGCTGAGCGAAGTAGCAAATTACACTTCTAGAAGCAGAAAAGTGGCTTAACTCTGAAAGTTTATGATTTCCAGACTAAAGCTCATGTTTGTTATAACAACACAAGGTTATTGATAACCGCTGATGTCCTCTTTAATTAGCCAAGCAGCCTGCTGTTGAATATTCAGCCAAAAATGCCTTCTTATTTAGCGCAAACACACACGCACACACACACACACACACACACACACACACGCACACACACACACTCGTGCACGCGCACACACACACGGTTGATAATCGCAGAGCAAAAGTGAGAAATTAAGCAGGCAGTGAAAGGTGACGGATGGTAAAATGAAACATTCATCACGTAGCAAAGTGTTTCAGTCCAAAGCTATTAATTTCCCGACAGTGTCATCCAGCTGCTATTAGCGCTTTTTGTACTCGGCAGCGAGCCACTCACAAGACAAGCGAGGCCAACGGGAGCAGCACTGTTTATACTGGGCAAAAGTAATAGGACACACCTTTCAGCTAATTAACTAGTAGTTTGCATCCAACTTTGTGGGGATACCCTAAGGAAGGCCCCAACTTTGTATCGATACTCTACTCCTTTTTCCATAATGGCCACTTTTATTTTTCCAAGCAAGATATGACAAGAAGTTATATATGCACCGCTCAAGAAATAAAGGGAACACTAAGATAAGACGTCCTACGTCTGAATGAATGAAATACTCTGATTAAATACTTTGGTCTTTATGTAGTTGAATGATGATCAATGGAAATCAAATGTATTATTATTATTATTGTTGTTGTTGTCATTGTTGGGGGCGTCTTGCGGTCCCCCCCTGCCGTCCACAGTGTTCCATTTGCACAGCAGCATGAGGAATTGATTGTCAACCTGTGTTGCTTCCCAAGTGGACAGTTGGATTTCACAGAAGTGTGGTTGATAAAGTCTTCTTTATTTTTTGGAGCCGTTTATTTGAAAAAAAAAACAAAAAACTGACATGTCAACTTTTTTCTCTACTCAAGTCTCCTAAAATAACATTTTTCCCCTCCTACTATTACAAGTTTATTTTTGTACAATTGTGGCTTCTTCCCCCTCTTTAAAATAATTAAAAACACATTTTTTCTCTTCATATTTTGAATTTATTCTCATAAATTACGCCTGGTTTTCTTCCATTTCTGCTGTTAAATTTCCTGCTTAAATTTGATTAAATTCAACTTCCTTATCCATTTTCTTCTAAATTATGACATCATTCCCATAATATTTTCTCTTTATTCCCGTAAGAAGTTTTTGGTTTGTTTGGTTTGCTTTTCAGAAAACTCTGACATCTTTATTTCAACTTGATGCTACTAAAACGACGTTACTGCTAATAATATTGCACAGGTTATTCTCATAAAATTACGACCTTTTCGTGTTAAACTACAACTTGATTCTCCAAATATTTGTACTTTATTCTGGTAAAATGACCGCAGATTTTTCTAGTTTTCTTTGCTACATTATATTTTTAGAATGTCCCTCAGGCCAATTAAAAAAAAAACAAAAAAAAAAACCAACGGGCCGCCAACAGAAACCAACAGTGCAGCCCAGCCTTTTTGCTCGCGGCAGTCATGGCTAGCGAGGTCGTAAGTCATGTCCACAGAATGATGAGCTGTTTTATCAAGAAGTCCCCACGTTTGGCGGCGATCCGAAGCTCAGTCGGTAGCGTGCTAACGTGAAGGTTTGGTGACGACACCTTTCATGTCCTCCCAAAGCGCAAAGAGCTGAAGTAGTCGTACTTTGCTCTCCGACTGGTAATAGTTTGCCGTCATCGGCCCGTTTAGCGTCATCCAACATGTGCTGGCAGCAGCAGCACACGGGAACGTGGTCCAAATAAAACTCACAGCAAGTTTTGGGCTTGAAATGCTTGTTTAGATGCACGGTGGTGGATCAGAAGCCTCTCTCTCGCTCTCTCTTGCGCGCTCTGGGAAGCGGGATTAAGACGGGAAGACAGACAGGAAATCCTTTCCTCAGCCTTTTCTCTTCTGCAGACGCTTTCATCGCCATCCTCAGCGCGTTTTTTTTAGCCTTGCATCCAGGTAGACTTCACGTCTCTGTGGAGGCTGCACACTTCCGCCCGTGTGCGTCTCTCAGCTAACGCCTTCATCCGCCCGCCGACGTCTCGCCTGTCACAAGTACAACACAAACAAAACAATCCGAGGGCGCACGGTGTAATTTCACCCAGCCCGCATGCGACTGGGAGGGGCGAGGGAGGGCAAGATGGCGGCAGCGGCTTTAACTTCACACATGGCTAACTGACGCACAGCCACCACAGACAAAAGACGACGAGAGCGACAGAGACGGGTGCGGCGGGCGGTAATGGCGTCACTGCGGGGCCCGGGGGCTAGAAAAGCCGGAGGAATGTTCATCAACTCAGCTGGAAAAGTAACGGTGAACCACTTAAGAAGCCATTGGACGACGGGATAATTGGATGGTGATACAGGTCACATGACTCATTCCGAGCGGACTTTGTCCATATTGTTGTACAAAGCTGGATTTGACCACAACGTCCAAGGACAACATGAGGCCAAGATGGCTGATGTCATGTCGAGACGGCTGTAATGTTAAAAACTGTCTTTACAAGGTTTTCTATGCTCCAACTACCAAAATGTTCATTTCTAAATAAGAATCCTTCGTGGAAATTCACCAATCACGGTCGGGTCTGGAACCAATTAATGGCGTTGAACCAGTGCTGGCCGTGAAGAAGCTCTACACCGGATTCATGTTCCATCGTCATCACGTCACAAGTTTGGAGCCACAAGCGGATTTTCCTTCGACAGTGTGTGTTTGCTTTTGGAGCGTTTGGACGTTGCTGTGAAAACCCAACAACAACAAAAAAACCCAGCATCGTGTCGTTAAAAGACGACAAGACAACATCAGAGTAGAGGTTGTGGCTAACGTGAAAGCGTGTTTATGTCGTGAGATGACGCCGGCAAACACAGACGGCGCTTTGACATCTGGCGAGAAGCAAAAGGCGAGAGGGAGCGGGGCCAACATGACGGCCCGCTGACCTGACAGAAGATGAGGGGCCGGGGGGGTCGGTGCGCCAGTGAACACCCCCGCTCGCCCTCATTAAACCAAGCTGTCAGAGCGGCTCGCTAACAAACTGCAGCGGCGCAAACGCTGTGTAAACTATTTGTCTTTGGACACACTAATTAATTTCGAGCTGAGAATTAATTAAAAATGATCAGCCATCTGTGGCGGGACTTGAACGCAGCGCACCGACCACCCTTTCAATAAAAGCCCGTTAGTAAAATGCCAACGTCTATTTTTATATTTTTATTGTTGATGATTCTCCAGCAGATTTAAAAACGAAACCTAATGAATTGACGCTGGGAGATCAAACGTCAAGAATTGTTGGAAAGGAGATTTGCAATGAACGTGAGCTTTAATGCGGGGGTGTCCACAGTGCGGCCCTGGCTTCTTTTTGTTTTGGGGTTTTTTGGCCCACGGCACATTACAGAAATAAAACCAAACCAAAAAACCCAGGAAAAATGAGGAAAAATAAAGCAAAAAGGCAAACTGTAAAGAGAAGACGCTGAAATATTCACACTAATAACTAAGGATGTCCGATATTGGGTTTTTTTTCGATAACTGATATGCCAATCTTGTCCAACTCTCAATTTCCGATTCCAGTATCAACCGATACCGATGTGTGACCACAGTGTTGTTTTAGACATTTCTCTTGGGGGTTAAAGTCATACCTACCTACCCACCCACATACCCACCTACCTACCCATCCACCTACCTAACCCACCTACCTACCCACCTACCTACCCACCCACCTACCTACCTACCTAACCCACCTACCTACCTACCCGCCCGCCTGCCTACCTACCTACCTACCTACCTACCCACCCACCCACCCACCCACCTACCTAGCTACCTACCTAGCTACCTACCTACCCACCCACCCACCCACCCACCTACCTACCCACCCACCCCACCCACCTACCTACCCACCCCACCCACCTACCTACCCACCCACCCACCCACCCAACCACCCACCTACCTACCTACGCACCTGCCAAGTGTACTTCTGTTTCGTTGTGAATGGCATCTCCACATTTGGTGACCCTCGACGTGGGTAAAAATGTCGACTGACGAGAGGGACAACAAGACCGTGCCGGCGCCGCTACACGCCACTTTTAACTTTTTCCGGAACTTATTTTTCCAAAAATTACAACTTTATTCATTGTTTTGTTTGTTTTTTCATAATATTATGACTTAAAAAATCTTTTTAAATTAATATTTTTACCTCCTGCTACTAAAATGAAGTCACCTTTTGTAATATTACACTCATAAAATTACGACTTTTTTTCTTGACAACTAGATTTTTCCATTTTAGCAGGTTTTTTTAGATTTCTTTGTAAATTATATTTGTACAATGTGCCGTGGACCAATTAAAAAAACAACAAAAAAGCCACTTTGGCCACCCCAGCCCTAATACTTCATCAAGACAAACAGCATTTAGCAACAGTGGCTGGCATGCGTGGTGCGTATCAGTGAGGTGCACGTGGACTGGCTGCTAAAAAGACAAAGAACATGAGGGGATTGAATTATATCTGAAAGCACAGCGAAGTCAGTCACAGAGTCCAGTGGCCGCGTTTCAACATGCTGGGGTGAATGAGGTGCGGTCCTTTCCAGGCCAAATTGCAGCTCTTACATCAGCCGGGGCCCCCCGGCCACCCAACCCCCGTGGAGTGGACTGACTTCTCTCCTTTGTGGAATTTCATCATCAAGTCTCAGCGGCTCCATTGATCTTTCAAAGCACTCTCCTGCTAAAAGACGCCTCCAAAGTCGCACAAAACGTGGACGGCACAGCATGGGATGCCACCATGCGAGTTCTCTCGCGGCCCACCACAAATTAATTAGGACGCATCTGTGCATCAATACTGTGGCGCTCATGAGCCGCACGAAAAAAAGAATGTGCGTTTTAAGGCCCTGTCCACATGGGAACGTTCTTGGGATTTTTTTTTGGCGGGTTTTGCCGGATTAGTGGGATTAGTATATACTGTGGTTGCATCCGGACGGGAATGCATCAGTGAGTGAAAACACTGTAATACACAAGGCACACCTACGTGTGGCGCTGTGAACAGGCACGCAGACTCAACCACGTGACCCTCCAAACCACAGAAGAAGAACGAACGAATGCGCAGAAGTCCGTTTGTCACTCACGAGATCAGGAGAGTGTCGACTGAGGTCGGAATATTCAGATATCACGTTGGCTTGTGGTCAAAGCTCACTTGTGGTCATGTGACAGCGATGCAGTGGCATCCTTGCTCTCGTATTGCACGTCTACACGACAACGACGAGCCGGCCTTTTCAGATTTTCCCTGGGATTTTCTCTGGGAGCCGTTTTCAAACGATACCGTTTCAGGCCAACCAGAACGCCGTTCCCGTGTGGATGAGAGGCTGAAACGATAAAATACTTTGCCGTTTTGACCTGAAAACGTTTCCGTGTGCACAGCACCTAATTTGCAAGTGCTTGCCAACAACTAGCTTGACAACACGTAACAGGTAAGTTAACACACTACCTTTCTATGTGGATAACAACCACTAAGCGCAAACAGCAAACAAATGTTATGTACACAGCGCCCGCAAAGCCTGCTGGGCACTCCAGTGGAAACTCCCCTCAACACTAAAATACAGAACATCTCAGCTGTACAGTGACATCTTTAAAACCAGCACACGCTTACATGGAGCCCGGGAAACATCATGAATGTTGTTTTTCTTTTCTAATCGCTATAAAAGGTGCACGCACACAAACGTCACGTTCTGTTAAAAAGGTTAAAAAATACAAGAATGTTAGATATTATTATTACACCTATCACTTCAGTCAAACAGCTCAGTGCACGTTCAGTCAAGTAGCTTCTCACAGAAGGCCTTCTTGACACACGTACACTCACATAGCACAACCAGAGTTGCGCAACACGTCTCATGGAAAAATACTGTGAGAAGAGGCAAACACACCCCACAGTAACTTTCACTTTCTAGTGGGGTGCGGCCACTGCTATATAGACTCTGTGTGCCTTCATTCTGGGCTCGTTCCTCCGTCTTCCCCATGGATGCTAGAGTCCAGCGCTGTAACAAATATATTGCTCTTATTTCCTTTAATACAGTTTTTTTAAATTGTGAGAATCACTGACTACTTCTCCGACAGCAACACGGTCCAAAAGGACCCGGAACAGAAATAGTCTTTACAACATAATGTCGCACATTTCTTGTGACACAAACCAAAAGCTCGGTTTTAGCAGTCCACACACAAATACGCAGCGGAGTATCATGGCCAGTTTTGCAAATGAGATGATGATATCATTATATGTTGGCTGATCTGTCAGTAAATGTTTTACGATGGCCGCAGCTTGACCCTGGAACTGATTATTTCTACTAGCATGAAGCATCATCACAGATGCACACCTCCTGCTGATGCCTGATGTCGCTAATGAAGGAGAAAAACGTGACTTTTACGGCTGACAAATGTGGAAAAACAAATGAGTAATGTTTTCCTCGTTGGCCCACGCCGCCACACAAACTTTCCTGGAAATCGGTGAAGTCGTTTTAGTGTCACGCTGCAGACTAATAAACAGCTAAAGCAACAATAATAACGTTGCTTGGCAGCAGTGAGCGGATCCAGCCGGGTGGAAGCAGACAGCTAATAGAGCGGCCTTTCACCACACACTCATCACTCCATGCATTCATGCTTCACAGCCTCTGGAGGTTAAAAAAAAACAAAAAAACCCCTCCAAAATAGCTCACAAACACACAATGACTAACAACATTTTGGAGAAGCCATCGAGCAACATCAGCATCAAATGTAAACACCACTGGCCCCTCCCACCGTGCACCAACAACCCCCATTTGGACTGCTGTGGAGCTCCCACGGCAACGCACATCATTATTTCATCACAGTTGCAAATGTAGCTCACGCCAGACGGATTTATAGCAGCAAATCAATCAATTGTGTCCTTTTCGGTTTGTTTGAAGCCTCAAAACTTTAATGTTTGAAAATAGATCTCCAAAAAACAACAACAAAAAAAAAACCCAGCAGCGACAGAACACAGTCGTCATTCACATGACCGTCAATGACCTTTCTGGCGCCCCCAATGGCTTGTGGGTAAAATGTTTTGAAAGATATGCAAGCGCTGATGTAACGCACCGCCAGTCTTTGCCAAACTTGACAGCCAACGCACATACTTGTCATGAGAACGCTGTACTTGTCTTGAATATTTCCTAGCTACCTTTTGAGTGTTAAGTTGCTGTGTGATGATTTTTTGCGTTCGTTGTAAGATGACACCGTGAGTCACACGGTTCTATTGACTTATGACCTCCTGCGATTTCCGATGGGCTGACAAGCTTGTCGTGAGTTCTGGTGTAGCTCGTGATTGGCTGCTGCTAAAGAAAGAGCTAATGACTCACTCACTGACTTGCGATGAGTAAATACTGTACATTCTTTAATCAATCCTTCATTAAGGCAAATAAGGATATAATATATCATCTTATTCACATAGTAATAGACTTATTAACTTTAACAACTGCATATTGCAAGCACATTAATATAAAGTGTTAACACATGCATACACGTATGCATACATATGCTTTAGCCATAATTTTGAGAATATAATAAGAAATACATCATCTCGGGGAATAAAGTTGTGTGCTGCATATAAAAATCTAAAATAAATATACCTTTGAAGAAAAAAACATTTTTATTCTTAACATTTAAGCTCGCTTCCAAAAAATGACTTTTCCTAAAAAAAAAAAAAAAAAAAAAAAAAAAAACCTGTTACCTTCGATGAGGAAAACATTTTTTTCTTGCTCAAATTTCACACACGTTCTTGTCTGCCATAAAGGTGTGTACAAAATGTCGTGGTGATTTGGGAGAGTGTTTTGAAGAGCTTGTGTGAGAAATTTCCAGTCAATCCGACTTGCAGGGGTCAAACTTCTGGGTTTTCATCACAGCGCCACCCTGTGGTGCATCTGCCAGAGAAATAACCGCACAGGCAGCACAGCAGGGGTGCATGTTTTGGTAAATGTTCACCCTTTTTTACGCAACAGTTCCATAAAACCCAGGTGTTTTTTTTAAGGTTGTTTGTGTGTAAAAATACCCTCAAGGTCTACAAAAGTTTGTAATTCAAATGAAGGGTTTTGTCTGGAGTGACTATAGCTTCAACAAGATGGGAAACAACAAAGTAGAAATGATTCTGTTGAATAAAGACATCAAGTGAAATGGTGATATCCGAACAGGTGGTGCCGCGCTCGTGCGTGTTTGTCGTCTTCATGAAATAACGAGGCCACAATGTTTCCACGCAGACGCTCAACCCACCCCGCCCACCTTCAACATTCCCCTGCTGAGACGTGCCGTCGCCGATAAACGGGTGCTTCTCTCATTTGTCAAACATCCCGGCTGCTGTCGCTCCCCGAGGACGCGCCCGACACAACATAAATAAGAAAAGCCCGCATTTTATTTTACCCTAACAAAAACAATTCCTGAGGCGTTTATCTAAATCTCTGCTTTTTCTTTACCACGTTATCATCTCTATAAAAATATGAACCAAAAATATGTTTTCTTTAATATTTTTCCTGTGTTTTTCCGATTAAAGTCATGATCAACAAAGGAAAGATCACAAACTCATTTAATGATCTTGACAACTACCCGAGTAAAAGTATTAGTATTGGTGATACTGGCCCTGTATTTACTTGGGATGGAATTGATACCAAAACCTGCAGTATCGC